>NC_086074.1:3933517-4236096 GCF_948474715.1 Cydia amplana | reverse complement strand
CATTATACCTGCCACGTTCAAGCGTGAAATTGAGTTAACATCAAACAAAATAAACGACCTCGCCGCCATTGCAAGCAATTTATACGAAAATATTACTAATTTTATGATCAAGGAACCATTATGGTAAACACCGATTATGTTACATGGTTTCTAAGGAAAATGGCTTCCGTACCTGTCATTCAGAAAGCTAATAGAGTAATGACCTGGTCTGTACACACAGACGGAATATAGTGTCCTTTTGGACCATACACACATATTATTAAGTATATGAGTGTTTGATTTACTCCACACAATTAGTCTCTATATTTTAGAATATTCAGCACGCTCGATAATTCATTAATTAGGTAGACGTGGAACGTGACCACGCGCCTGCTAATATTTGTCACAAACATAGACTAAGAATCCTCTAGACGGAGTTTAGAGCAATTATTTCATGAAACCGATGCTGCCAAAAATACGGGGGTACGTGGGGACGAGGTGAGCGAATCCCGTCCCGTGATTGGTCCGTTCAAAGACACGGACCAATCACGGCACGGGATTCTGACACTTTGACTCGAAGATGGAGTAAAACTACCGTATATAGTGGCAGAGGGGGTAGCGTTACTATGCTCAGTCTAGAGGATGTCTTGTCTGTGGTCACAAACGCCGCGGCGTTGATTCTAAATCATGCCGCATTTGGTTAAGTCTACTGTACACTGTCACAATTCGCAGGACAGTTCATAAAGCATACTCCAATTAAAGGTCATCTTCATTTATAATTAATAATGTTGTTATTTACCTAATACTTCAAGATCGAATCCGCAAAAATGTCCTAGAAATAGTTCATAAAGTAACAAATACCTTACGTGGACATGATTATAGGTTCCTGCGGGCGCAGCATGGTTAATTTTTTATCGCCTGTCACTATGCCCGTCACTTCCGATAAAAATGCGACCGTGCTACCGCCGCTAAACTTATATAATCTTAAGTAATCGTTATCAGCTTCAGTGGCGGCGCGTTAAAAACATTCGTAGGCAAGATTTATTTAGGTAATTTAGGTAAGAAGATTAATTTGTTTTGATTTATCCGTTGAATTTACCTATGAGTATCATGTAAACATACACTACGGGACACTGTAAAATGTATAACAATATTAAATGAGGGTCCAATTTGGTAACGTGTAGGTACCTATGTACCTACAGTTCTGTGCCTCGAACTTACAGATTCTATGAAAAAATAATGTTAGTCACATAGGTATAGCTACTAGACACTAAAGAAAAATAGAAGGTGCATATAAAGTCTATTTTTTTATTCGGTAGACTAAAATGACATTTCATAGTATGAAATGTGGTTTCAAACGTTCATACTATGAACTGTCATTTCAGTCTACCGAATAAAAAAAGCGGCCAAGTGCGACTCGGACTCGCCCATGAAGGGTTCCGTATTTAGGCGATTTATGACGTATTAAAAAAAAAACTACTTACTAGATCTCGTTCAAACCAATTTTCGGTGGAAGTTTACATGGTAATGTACATCATATATTTTTTTTAGTTTTATCATTCTGTTATTTTAGAAGTTACAGGGGGGGGGGGGACACATTTTACCACTTTGGAAGTGTCTCTCGCGCAAACTATTCAGTTTAGAAAGAAATGATATTAGAAACCTCAATATCATTTTTGAAGACCTATCCATAGATACCCCACACGTATGGGTTTAATGAAAAAAAAATTTTTGAGTTTCAGTTCTAAGTATGGGGAACCCCAAAAATTTATTGTTTTTTTTCTATTTTTGTGTGAAAATCTTAATGCGGTTCACAGAATACATCTACTTACCAAGTTTCAACAGTATAGTTCTTATAGTTTCGGAGAAAAGTGACTGTGACATACGGACTATTACGGACGGACAGACGGACAGACAGACAGACATGACGAATCTATAAGGGTTCCGTTTTTTGCCATTTGGCTACGGAACCCTAAAAATAGACTTTAGAATAATTACTTATACTTTTTTAATTTTTCAAACATTTACTTTTACTGTATAAATATAAATAGCTAAGTATGTCAAACTTCCAAACATTGGCGGTAGAACTATTTGGATACTTTGAACTATTGAATTACTGAATTCATAAGTAAATATAAGCTTTATGCGCTGAACATTTTAAACATCGCAAAATTTTAAAATATTTTATTCTAACGTTTTATATAATATGTAGGTTTTTTCTATGTATATTTTTAAAGTAAACTTTTAAATATTTTATACTAACTTTATTTGCCTATTTATTGCCTTATATAATAAGTAAATTTTTAACACGTTTAATTGGTTAAGATAACGTTCTACACTAAGTTGTTAAACTCATTTTTATTTACATTCAGAGATAGTTATTTTTTGAAAGAATAATTTAATTTAAACACCCATAAATAAGTCAAATAGGTAATTAAGAAATTTCATATTGTTGAAATGACCTACATATTTATTTGAATCCCCGCTGAAAATTTACTCGATTGGTAAATATTTTTTCAAATAAAGGACTGTGATGGTATATTCAATTTCATGCCGTACCTAAGTCCTCAAAGAGTATTTTTATTAAAGCGCTTACTGTTAACAAAAATCTAAATAAATTATAATAACAATACCATTGTTTGCTACAAAACATAAAGGCATCTTGTTCCTTTCACTCTCGTATCTGAAAATCTAATTAATTCTCGGAAACGTTTGGAAGAAGTCGGAGCCTTGGTAGAATAATGTATCTTAAGGGCAGGTCTTAAGGGCGCTATTACAAATAAGTAAGATAAAAAGGCGTTTTTTTAATCCTTCCTTATTAATATTATTATGATAAAATTCCTCCATATTCTCATCTGTAACAATGATTTTTTTATATTTTACTTGTTTATGTAACTACTAACTTACATCAGGACAATTCGAACGTAAATTGGCATAAAACTGATATCTAAATTATGTTATTTAGACGAGGATCTGTGGAATTGTGTCGTACTTATGCAATTATTTAAGACCGCAGTTTGACTTCTGATTCTTATATTTAAGGGTGTTCCTAGACTTAAGAAACTCGATGTTGCCAGGCTGAAAAGTGTTCCTATGTTGCATATTTCTTAGGAGTGACTGTGCAAAACTGGCAATAATCATCTTATGTACCTAATTATAAAGGCTTTCATTTAATACGTTGCGATAAGACCTGACCACCTTTTGTTACTTTAAATCATTTAGAGAATAAAGAACATTTACTAACTGTATGACCTACTTACTTATTAATTATTGATTAATTAATTAAATTAAGATTTATGAATAAGAGTTGATACTAAAATAAACCAAAAAATAAAACTCACTGTTATTATAAGAGAAAATAGTGAGCCGAAACTACGAGGGTTCGAAAATACGACGAAACTTGCCGAGAAAAGATATGCACTGCGTTTTGCCCTTTGTCTCGTCTTGGCCGGGGCACGGCCGTGCCCCCAGATTTAATATTTGTGGCCAAAACGCTAGCTCGCATTGCCTCTTAAAGACACATGTGACATTATTTCATCAAGTTCAATGTTAGCTTTACGCGTGGGCCATAAATCTAAGCCAAGTAACACGTGGTCAAATATATTTTCTTGTACCGGCTAAAGTTGGCAGGATTTCCTGGCCGGGTCGGCGGTAAAAACATTCGTAATGAATTAATACTTAGGCTCATATTTCAAAAGGGTCGTGTACAATCTTGTTAACATCCTTGTATGGAATAAATTACACATATGAGAATACATTTGAAGTTAACATAATGATTATCATAAATAGCTGTTAGAGGTTACCTAATGTTACGTGAAGTATTGTTGTTAGATGTGTAGGCGGATAATTGTTGTGTAAAATCGATCTCATTTGGTTATACATATATTATTCGCCTGTGAATCTTGCTCGCACTTATATATCCCTTTACTAGCGACCCGCCCCGGGTTAACAAATTATACATAAACCTTCCTCTTGGATCACTCTATCTATTAAAAAAAAAACGCATCAATATCCGTTGCGTATAGTTTTAAAGACCTAAGCATACATAGGGACAGACAGACAGCGGGAAGCGACTTTGTTTTATACTATGTAGTGATAGGTACTTATAGCGAGATGCGATCCGAATAAAAATAGTATATCCAATCAATGACATATTGTTAATTTGAATGCCACTCTCACTCGAGCTTATAATAACAAGCGCCGGGCAAAATACTTACTCCAAAATTAAAGGCAAAAACATTGTATTTCGTATTCCATATTTAATTAAATTTAAACATAACGCGTGCAATACGCTTTACAGCCGTTTGTTATAAAGAACATTCAGTTCTACACCTTGTTCTCGCGCTCTGTAGGTAGAACAGCATTAATACAACAAAAGAAAAAAGGCTCTAAGCGAGATAAATGAGATCGCAAAGTTGCATAAGACAAAGAGTTTGCATACAAGACATGTATAAGACACGCCACTGACAGGTTTCTGACAACCTACAAACTTTACAAAATAAGGAACTATACAAGTTTACCTATGCAATTTGCTTTGTATCTTTTGTATGAGAATATAGATGCAATATCCGGCCCATCAACAACAGGGGAATTCCTCATACTCATATGTGAGGCTTATCTAATATTTTCAGTCAATATGTGATATCGATGCTTAAGGTGCCGTGGGTTCAGCCAGTAGCTTTTTGAAAAATCCTAACGCTTTTTTAGATCATTATACTAAAATTGAATAGCAATCTTGAGACCTTTTCTATCGCTAGAAAAAAATCACGAACATACGCTTGGCAAAAAAGAGTAGAAATTAAAATTGTAAATTGTAGTGTCGTCCCTTTCAAACCTATTTATATAAGAAAACGGAACGACACTACAGTGTTGTCAATTTTTAATTTCTACTCTTTTTTGCCAAGCTGTAGGTCTAAAACGCACAATTAGAAAATTGTTATACCTACCTAATGGTGAGCAAATTTTTGATCATTGTTGATTGTATTAAATTATATAAGTCCCGTTGAATTTAAAACTTAGTTATCAGAAGTGTTAATAAATAGCGGAACGTACCCAACACTTTTCTGGAATGCCATATTTGAGTAAAAATAATTGGGTTAACCATAATAGTACCTATAGTGATAGGTGTCACATCATCCCTAACAGAGGTTTCAATTAGTATCACATGACGATAATTAAATTGAAAACGCCATAAATGTGTTCGAACAAAGCATGTTAGGTACTAATTAATATATTATGTACGAAACGGCTCTCTATTGCCCTGAATTACATGCGGCATTCCTGAAATGGGGTTGCAATGAACGAAATAAGAGGTAATTTGTGACTTGTCCCGCATCGATCAGTACAGTGCTGCACTGTGTGCGCAGTGTCGTTAGCAAAACAGCAGGTAAGCCTGCTTACATGTGAAAGTTGCATGTTTCAAAAATGCTTGCAAAGTTTAAGCTGTAAGCATGTACATTTGCAACTCGTATTACAAGCGGCATTTAAGAAGCGCTGGTGGCCTAGCGGTAAGAACGTGCGACTTGCAATTCGGAGGTCGCGGGTTCGAACCCCGGCTCGTACCAATGAGTTTTTCGGAACTTATGTACGAAATATCATTTGATATTTACCAGTCGCTTTTCGGTGAAGGAAAACATCGTGAGGAAACCGGACTAATCCCAATTCGGGCCTAGTTTCCCCTCTGGGTTGGAAGGTCAGATGGCAGTCGCTTTCGTAAAAACTAGTGCCCACGCCAATTACTGGGATTAGTTGCCAAGCGGACCCCAGGTTCCCATGAGCCGTGGCAAAATGCCGGGACAACGCGAGGAAGATGATGATTACAAGCGGCATTTAAGTACTTTTAGTAGAGGTATTGTGCGCTGCTCCTGCACATTGTTGTTGATGCCCATATCTATACTTTCTAACATCGCACTGCTTGAAATATCAAACTATGTATATCTGTATATCTTTGCTTTTTTTATTCGAGAAATTCATCGGGTCCCTGCCGCTTCATTCCACCATCGCTATACGCGACAGCATTTCCAATTTTACCACTGATGATGGTGCCCAAGATGGTGCCCAAAAAACTGCCTGCATCGTACAACAAATCTGAAAAAAGGAATTGTCCAACTAGGGAACAAATCAAATTATTTTATGAAATATTATTTGATTTGTTTTTTATCTAAGTATACTGCAATATGTATTATCATACACTGTAATGTAGATATCATACACTAAAGAAAAAGTTACTAAGTAGGTGGTTTATTTAATCGTATGGCATATCAGTCGTTTATAGGCTTATGGTTAAACCCTGCATCCATTGGATAACGTCGCCGTCAAGGGTGAACAAGTCTGCTGGATCTCCGTCGTATTTACGTAGCGCGCAGCTCGAATGATATGCGCGACATCCTGCTCCGCAGCTCCGCACTAAGTAGGTGGTAGTTGGATAGATGGGAGCACCATCTCTCTCGGAATATTATTATGCATCTTGTCAAGTATAAGTATAAGTCGCTATGTACACGAGACGCGTGAAACCCGCGGCGGCGGCGCGGCGGCGGGCTATACGAGTCTCGTGTACATAGCGCGAAGGTGCGGCGGCGGCACTTAAGGTGACGGTAGAGGTGGGTAAATTTTCAGATTCTGTCAATTTACCCCATTTCACACACAAGCGCACTTCACGCACACTACCTCACTTTACTGGGACAGGTCATTGACCCATCAAGTTTTTTTAAGATTGCGTTTTGAGTTTAGTGTTAACCACTGACCTCTTTTGAGGAACAGAAACTGTAAAAACGTTCCATTGAAAGAAGAAAGAGAAACAATACATTAAATCTTGCTCTCCTTGTCTGTTCATGTCACACGTGACGTATTTAAATTCTAATTTAATTCATTTGATTGTTAACTATTTTCTGCATATTATGGCTTTGTCGAGATACGCGTTTTGTAAAGTTAAACCGAATAAACCCAGATGTCATTAAGTCAGATGTAAAATGTTATTTACTACTCTATACGGTTATTCATAAGGCGAAAAATCAATTCAATTAAAAATTTAAATAAATAAAGTTTCGGCAGGGTGGAAATTTAATTAAGGCCGACAAAATAAAATTTAATAATATATGTCGGCTGATGTACCCCTAAGATCTTTACAGATTTACTTGTACGAGTATCCTATATTCGCTATTTATTTTGCTATTAAATTTATAAAATTAAAATAAATAATTAAATATTATACTGGCATTCCACCGCTATTATTTCAGTGCTGAACTGATTATCTTCGATCGTAGCCTTGATGATGTAGTTGTACTTACACTTACGGCGGTAGGAGCGGCAATGAACCCCGCGCAGCGTAGAACGAGAGGTGCGTTGGGATAAGTGCATATACATATAATTCTTCGTGCGTCTGTCTGTCTGTCCGTCCGTCTGTCACAGTCTATTTTCTCCGAAACTACTGGACCAATTCAGTTGAAATTTGGCACACATATGTAAATTTGGCACACAAATGTAAATTTGTGACCCAAAGATGGACGTGTAACGTAAATAAAATGTATTTTAGAGAATTTGAAATACGGTAGCCATTTTTGGGGGGGGGGTAAATGAAAAAATTAAAAAATATGTTTTTTAAACTATATAGTGTTACATATCAAATAAAAGAGCTCATTGTAAGAATCTCAAACATAACTTTTTTTATAATTTTAGGATTAATAGTTCAGCAGTTATTCATGAAAATAGGCAAAAAATGATCATTCTCCGCCCACTTTCACCGAAACAACTGGATCTAAAATTTTGAAAAAAATACACAAAGTAGTTCTTTACCTATATATGTCAGGAAAATCTATAAGAAATGTGCAGTCAAGCGTGAGACGGACTTAATATACGGAACCCTTAGAATGCGAGTCCGACTCGCACTTGTTTTTGTTTAGCTCTTATTAGGTTTAAGGAGTTTTATGAGTGAAAAAAGAAGTTTTTTGTTTTATGTGCCCGCGTTATTGCCGATCGATTGTGTTTTAAACGATAATTAGACAAAAAAACTTGTTTTTCACCCAACGAATATAGATCCCCATGACACATCTTCCAAGTCGCCTTTGGATAGGCTTAATTTTAAAAATAATTGAAATAATGTTCTATATCATTCATACTTGCAAAAAAAGACTAAAAATAATTTACGTGACCAATGCTTATTATTAGTAAATATCTTACAATTTAATATCTGATATATCACACGATACAAAAAAATGGCCGCAAAGTTAAAAGTTTATTTATTTACGTTACTAGTCCATCTTTGGATCACCGACTCTTTGTCATATGTGAAAAATGTGTACCAAATTTCAATTGAATTAGTCTATTAGGGGCAGACACACGAGTGATCTTAAAAGGGATTTTTTTCTTGAATGATTTGTATGTACTTACCCCAACGCACCTCACGTTCCACGCGGCGCAGCGTAATCAGTAAGTACCTAATAATTAGTGTCCGACCGAAACACAAATTTCTGTATATATAAATATTGTTGTCCTACTTGCTCGCCAACTTTTGGTCTTTGTCACATAGTTTAGTTTCATAATACGAAGTACTATTTCGTATGTTTCGGCCAGGCCGAAAGATTCGGCCGTTTTTTGGCCGAAACCGAAACTACGGCCGAAACATGATTTTATGGCCGAAACCGAAACCGAAACCGAATCTTCGGTCGGACACTACGAATAATCACAATGGTCTTAAGTACCACAGACCCTACTGTCGCTTAAGTCCTTTATGCCAATCTCTGCCTATTAGAACTTATAAAAAAAAAGAAACCGAGTAATTATATCCAACTACCGAACCTGCTTACAAATTTTCTCGAGATATTTGAGAAATGTGATATGCAAAGGAGAACATTCGAACAAACGAAAGTATTTTTGCCCAAGCTGAAACGGAGACCTTCGCCTACGCTCGGTCAGTGATGGTTTAGGTACAGTCAGCTGCAGGTCACCCCTGCATAGAAGATTGTATGCAGGGGTGGTACCTTTTCTCTGCAGCTGACTGTACACCTATAAAAAATTGTTGTACCTGCTGCAATTTTATACCGGTACCGTACTTTATATTTCAACAGGTATAGTACCTTCAAAACGAAGCGGTATTGATAAATAATAACGGTACCGTACCGCCTATAAATAATAATAATAATTCAGCCTATATACAGGGTGGTCCAAACCTTGACGTCCAAAAATTTTTTTTTAGATTCCTCACGTCGTGGGCTATCAGAATATACCCCATGTATGTTAGCCGATTTTTCGTAGTTATCGAGTTATGATTTTTTTTTACTTTTAACTTTTCATATGAAATTCCGGGGTTCCCATACAGAGTGGCTAAAAAATAACTGCATTTCCGTTGCCAGGGAGGTTTTGGGATTATACTGAGCAACTTTTACAATGGGGCCAACCCCGAAACCGCGAAAAAAATTACCCTTCCATAGAAAATGGACTAGCCAAAATGTATAAAAAGCCAATTTTTTTTTCGCGATTTCGGGGTTGGTCCCATAATAAAAGTTGCTCAGTATAATCCCAACACCTCCCTGGCAACGGAATGAAGTTATTTTTCAGCCACTCTGTATGGGAACCCCGGAATTTCATAGGAATAAGAATAAGAATAGAATAAGAATAAGAATTGTTTATTGCCACATACATGAACATAAAATAGAGTTAGAATTACTTACATAATAAAATAAAACAGTTGTTATCATATACAAAACAAAAGTGAGAAGATCTTTGTATTAGGCACAGGGTTCCAGTCTCAGCGTGTGCCGGGCCTAGGTGCCCGGCGCTGGTTTTCAGACCGGTCCCAGACTAAGGACGGTCGGAGAATATTACCTACATAGGAAAAGTTAAAAGCTTAAAAAATCATAACTTGAAAACTATGAAAAATCGGCTAACATACATATGGGGTACATTATGATAGCCCACGATTTTTGGACGTCACGGTTTGGACCACCCTGTATAGACAATAATCTCAACGCTAGCCCAATGCGGATTGGGGACTTCACACACAGCTTTGAATTTCTTCGCAAATGTATGCACTACGAGTATGCAGGTTTCCTCACAATGTTTCCTCCTTCACCGAAAAGTTAGTGGTAAATATCAAATGATATTTCGTACATAAGTTCCGAAAAACTCATTGGTACGAGCCAGGATACCAATGAGTTTTTCCTTACCGCTTATACCGTAAAGAAATAATGCAGTCTCTGCTTTGCACGATTATTGTGTGGACATAATTCTTATAATCACCGAAACATACATACCTCTACGCACAGAATGTCATTGAAATAAAACATTGTTTTTTATAGTAAATTAATATAACATTCGATTTATACACATAACAATAAGCAGGCCAGGCCGCAGCGATATTGGCCTGTAAGCTTCATCTCGGTCTCCAAATCCGCAAAACTCGCTGGTACTAAATGCTGGTCTTGCCGTTATTAATTATCTTGATTCTTGAAGATTATCAGAACAGCACGTTACGTAATCGCATACATAGACGGAACGAACGTCAACAAAGTAGGTGTAGACACTGCAAGTCTTTAGGTATTAAACGAATTACGCTTCGTATTAATAGATGAGTAATATTTAAATGAACATATAATATTCTCTAACATAAATACAAGATTACAATTAATTGACATCAAAAGTCATTGACGTACAGAAGTCATATACATTTTTATAATGACGCAAAATTGATACCAGCATAATGAAAATCAATCCCAATCAGTAAAACGAGTCTTTAAACTTTTTTCATTTTAAGCGGGTTTTGAAGGAACAAGTTACTTAAATTCGATTGTAATCGTATTGTTTTAGGATAATTTACTGCTGTTTTCGACCGTTACGACCCGTAAATAACAACAACTCACATTTAAAATTTGACTGGAGCTCGACGTGATTATATTTATTTACCCTATTTTATGAAATACAATTTATCTACTGGTATACATTTTCGTATGCGTATATGATGAAATGTCTTTATTAATGTCAAAAACGAGCTATGACGATGTACACGTCTGCTTCGATGCAAGGCCAACGGCCATCTGACTCGAAGAAGAGTTTTGAGTGATGTCGTCAATGTATGGAAATTATACGAAAGTTTACATTTGGGATTGAATTTCTGTGTTGTATTTGTGAGTAAAAATATAAGTAGATAATAATCTGGTAGTTTAGTTATCTAGCCTTCAAAATCCCACAACAACTCAATTACTGTCAAAGACAAAACTGTAATGCGTCTTGCTCAAACGGAACTCCATATTTTGATTTTTGGACACTTTTAGTGTCGATTTGTAGAGAATTACAGGAAATAAAAAAAAATATGGCGTGAAGAGCCGGTACACGGCTTCTTCGTGAACAGATTTGCGTATAATTTAATGCAGTTATTAATCATTCATTGAACAAATTGATTGCACAAAGTGAGGTCTAAATCGAAAACGTCATATACCGTCCCCTTAAGCGGCGCGGCGGCAGGCTTTACGCGTCTCGTGTACATAGTGCAAAGATGCGGCGGCGGCGCGGAGGCGGTACCGTGTACACGCGCCCTAAGTAGTTATAAGTTTGACTGTACGCCTAATGGCAAGACCATGGTCATTCTATATTTTAATGTTCAATCATTGTATATACCCATGTTCTACTGACAATAAACGAATTATGAATTATGAATTTTTCTCAATGTAAACTTACTGTTTAGACAAAGTGTAAACAATCATACTGCTACTCAGCTATTCACTGTGGCTGATGTTCAGCCCTGAATCGTACAGAAACCTCGCTCAGTTCGGAATTACTGGGAAACATTGTATGCTTTCGAAAACCTGATCGAACCAGATCCAATTGCGTTTAAATAACAAACCAATGACATGCAGCCTGATCTAGATTGGCGAGTGGAATGCATTGAACAAAACCTAGTGGCAACTATTAGTGTTGGGAAAGACTCGAGGCTTTTGGGGTTTTCAGTAGTAGGTATTAGATGTCACATAAAATGTTTGTAGACATTTTTGTAAGTTTAGCAAAAAACTTAATATTTTAGTAATCAAAATACAAAATGGCGACTATCATTCGACACGAAAGATATAAAATCAATTGATAAGAGCAACGCACGGATTGCGGGTTCAAGTCGTATGCGTAACTTTTTCATTTTTTTCCTTTAATATATAGTATCGCTCGCAGACGTATATAGCTGCTTGTTAAACAATTTATATAAATAAATATACTGATTTGTTACGAAAATAAACTTCAGTCCGTAGCACACTCTCTTTTACGCGTAAATTTCGCCAGCCTTATTAATCCCCCTCACAAATAACTGAAACGCTTCAATTTACGTTTCCGAATAACTTAATTTGCTATCACTAATTTTCCTTTCAAGTCTCCGATTAAATTCCTTATTACAGGGCTTTGTAATATTTTACTGGAAGCACGTGCCTAACCAAATAATAATGGTGGTCATCAATAAGCCGGGGTTTCCTAGGTGCTATTCCCTTGGCTGAAGGGCGTAGGCGAACTCATGACTTTAATTGTGGAAATGAAGAGAAAGTCGTGAGATGCGCGTTAAGTCACCAATGCGATCTTCAAAGTCGTGTCAAAACCATTTCCAACCCATATCAAATTCGAAAATGTTTAGAACACAACGACACGCGGCACGGAGTGCAGCCGCGAGCACTCGAGCCTGAAGAAGGACCCTCGACGGGCCCGAAACATGTTGCCAATAGCGACTAAAAATTCAAGTGAGTGGAACCGTTGTCTCCATATCAAATTGTTATATACGCCACTACGTGCACTTCAATCCTTTTGGAGTGGCAGTGCGCGTGCCGCGACCGCTGCAGCGGACCTTCGAGTGCGCCGACTTCTGGCCGAAGGGTGTCGTGTTTCGGAGGTTCCGGGGAAAACTGCCGAATCCGATACTAGACCAGACGATTCAACGGAGCCGCGCCGTTTTGTCGCCTATATGTTTAGTTTTAAAATTTTTAATATGCATATATATGTTAGTCTGTAAGGTATTTGTAATATGGGCCTTGTTGCCCGATTTAAATTGTATATATACTTACTTACTGCTGTGGCGCAACGACCCGAAATGGATCTTGACCTCCGACACCAAAGACCGCCTTGCTACTCTGTCCAAAGCCGTTTCTGTCCAGTCGACGGCGCCGAATTCGCTAAGGTTTTTCTGCACTTCGTCTATCCAGCGGCACCTAGGGCGTCCAGACGGTCTTCCGCCCCTTGGTTCTCCAGAGTACGCCCTCCAGACTGCGCGATCTTCCCCCATCCCCCATCCATGGGGGATGGGGGAAATAGTATATATAAATAAATAAATCAGAATCGGGTTCTTGATGGTTTTTGTGGCCGGTCGATTCGCCAGCACTCGTTAAGAAATGGGAACAAAGGCCTGTCCGTTATTGAGGATTTTTAAAGGCGCTTACATTCTTGGTCGTGTAATGCCGGAAAAAATCTATTGTTGGCCGTTAGAGGAGTATCGATATTATGCTCATAGATTGAAATATGGTCAACCTTTAACCTATCTATAATGGCAATAATGCGTTTCACGTGACTTTTTTTCTTAATAGTGTCACGTGACACAACAAATAACGATACTTAGATAAGTATGTAATGTATGTATGATCCGCGTAAATAGATTATTTCAAAGATATATGTTTTAGTTATTTTTAATGGAAATAAAGTTATTATTGGCTGCATCTCCTGTAATTATAGCACGCTTCACGCTGTAATAATATACAAATTAAATTAAGTAATTAATAAACATAAAACATAAATAACTAATTTAGGCTTGTAAAGTTTTATGTACCCGTACCATGAGTCGCTGACAGTGTCAACATTGACATATAATAGTTACGCTAAAGTCTACGTAATTTACGTACGAGGGAGATGCATGGAAAGTACCTAAGTTACGCTCACGTTAGCGTTGGTGAATGCCAAACTGGTGGTAGCCGCACAGGTTATATGATTTTATAAAACATGACAAACTTATAAATCAGCGCAGCGCAAGCTGAGTGACCTTTTAGCGCAATTTTGTATGTTCCATTAAATACTAATCTCTAATCTTATCTTAAATAACTTAAATTGTATGCTTAGTTTATTCAGTATTACAGCATGGAAACGTTTAGAGAATTCCATATCCCCGCATTTTAAATAAATCGAACGCCGAAAACCGTTAAACCTTGCCACCGAAAGGAAATGGAGAAAAAAAATATAAGTATATCGAAATATGATGAGATATTCAAATACTATGGAAGTTGCGCGAACAACATTAGGGAAATCGGTCTCTGGAGAATTGCGAGACCCGGGGCGCATCCGAATCCAGTAATATTGTAAATATGATAGTTTTGCCTGTTGTTACGCAGTCCGTGTGGTGTGGTTAGAGTATTTTACTTTATGAAATAGAAAGCGATGTTAAGGCTTTAAATGAAGTGAGAAGATCTGGGAGCCTAACCAAAATGACAATAAAATGACCACAGGAACATTAATTGTTACAAAACTGAGCTTTCAAAAGCCTAATAAAAAACTTTCTTCACCATCCCTTTCACTCTTTAACAGAAACCATCTAGAGTAAACGAAACAAAACGAAAGAAACTTCAAGTTTCATTACTGCTCATTTCAGTACCTACTCTCCTTATAAACATCATAATTGATGTAACTTCTCATTAAAAATTTGCACTTTAATACGAGATGATAAGGTAGAATTTAGTTTTGATATGTTAGTGGACTTAATGCAATGTAGTTTTAGGAATAAGAGGAACATTAGTGGTCAGGTCACGCGCCGGGCATGCTTACGTCGTGTCCGAACATGGTTATTCTTATCACTTGCATAAGCTATCGTTTCAAGCGGTCAAATTAAGGAGTCGGGTCTAACACAAAACTGTGTTCACGTCTTTCCTGTAAACGCTCGTGCATGGAATACTGCTGCCGCCTATGGGACCGTTCCGCCAAGTATCAGCTGGTGGCCCTGGATTCAATAGAGCACCGGGCTCATAGACTGTTTGGCGATGACCCAGCTGTCAAATCAAAGTTACAAAGCCTCGATCATCGCTGGCGAGTCGCATGTCTATCAGTGTCGTATAGGATACATTCTTGTGCGCACAAGAACTGCATGACCTGATCCCACCTTCCCCTTTCCATCAACAGAAACAGACGTCGACGCGGGGAGCGAATGCACCCGTTCGTTGTTAATATCCCATTTGTCCGCACAAAACGATTTGCCTCGCCTTTTTTGGTAAGGACGACTAAGGAATGGAATGCACTCCCGTTATTTATCTGTATTCCCCGAGAAATATGACCTCGGTCTCTTTAAAACAAGAGTGAATAGGCTATTACTGAACCGGTGAGCTCCATCTTAGGCTCTGTTTTCACTTTCCATCAGGTGTGACTAGAGCCAATCGCCGATCGGTTAATTATAAAAAAAAGCCCAAAGATTAAGTCTTACTACGGAACCTCCGACAAAACAGAAAACTGGATAAGTACTTATGATAAAATAAGTAGCTAAATGCCTACAAGCTATTAACTATATACTGTCCAGAGGAGAGAAAACTTGTGTCTTCGTCAGAACTGTCCATTTGGAGATCATACTTAGACCGGCCCATCTCGAGCAAGAGCTATCTCGGCGATGGGAGTAAAAAGCTAGACCTTTCATAATGTCCAGAACACTAATGTACTGGGCGTGACGTGTGCACGAATCACGACAGGTTACTCAATTTAGTTTTTTTAGAAATGTACTTTTGTTAAGGCTTTTTAGTCTTTGGCTCAACTTAAAAAAAATTAAAAGCGGCCAAGTGCGAGTCGGACTCGCCCATGAAGGGTTCCGTATTTAGGCGATTTATGACGTATTAAAAAAAACTACTTGCTAGATCTCGTTCAAACCAATTTTCGGTGGAAGTTTACATGGTAATGTACATCATATATTTTTTTTAGTTTTATCATTCTCTTATTTTAGAAGTTAGGGGGGGGGGACACATATTTTACCACTTTGGAAGTGTCTCTCGCGCAAACTATTCAGTTTAGAAAAAAATGATATTAGGAACCTCAATATCATTTTTGAAGACCTATCCATAGATACCCCACACGTATGGGTTTGATGAAAAAAAAATTTTTGAGTTTCAGTTCGAAGTATGGGGAACCCCAAAAATTAATTGTTTTTTTTTCTATTTTTGTGTAAAAATCTTAATGCGGTTCACAGAATACATCTACTTACCAAGTTTCAACAGTATAGTTCTTATAGTTTCGGAGAAAAGTGGCTGTGACATACGGACGGACAGACAGACGGACAGACAGACGGACAGACAGACAGACATGACGAATCTATAAGGGTTCCGTTTTTTGCCATTTGGCTACGGAACCCTAAAAAAGTCTAATTCTACCACAATTATTATTCAGAACAAGGTATAATTAATTAGGTATGCATTTTGTGGATATAATGAAGTATTGGCAGATAAATAGTGTATAATAGTAACTGTAAAGATGCGTCCTCGTCTAGAAAATTCACCGCGATAACGCGTGCACGTTTGCTTCAGATTAACTGCCGTATTCGAACTTCAAGATATTCACAAGAGACGACACGTACTAGATACATTCTAGATACGTTATAGTTTAGATTTCAACTAGTTCTCTTTTGCAGCGCAATTCGGGCAACCAATGTCACTTTTACGTTAGAAAGAGCTACATATCTATTAGATGTGAATTGGATCTCTAAGTCATATCTTGTGGAAATCGTTCAAGAGTATCTCCAGAATCGCGCAAATGTCAAATTTGACAGGTTAGATCTTAAACATATCGTTATCGTATCTTAGCGATGTCTAAAAGATATCTAACAGATGTCTATTTCAAAATCCGAATCGGGCCCTAAGTGTATGTTTCATTAGCAAATTTCATGCAAGGCGCATGCCTGCCTATATATTACATAAACCCACAATCTACACCAAACATGCTTGCGCATTCTCGAGCTCTGCATACACCTTAATAAAATCGCTTTGTTTCACTGTTTTCTAAATTACCATGTAAGTGCATTACAAATACTATTACAATAGCTATTGTTAATTAAATCCCGAACATCTGTACCGTGATCAAACGGTATATTTAATATAAGCGAGCACCATCCGTCACCGTCGCCGTCACATTATTATCGGGGAGATTGATGTTGTCCCGACCGCTTTGTCTGACTCATTGTAGTACGCTTTGGATGCTGATATTAAAAAAAAGGTATGGCAGATGCCAAGCAAAAATGTAGATTAGTCGCTATGCAAAAATATGCTTAGGAATAATATACCAAATAATATAGGTACGTAGGTACCTAATGCCTTTACGGAGAATACGAAGTAAGACACTAGGCGCCTCCCTAAAGATTCCGTCACACAGGCGCGTTTTCCGGGCGGGGCGTGAGCGTTTTGTATGTAAAAGCAGCGCGCCCCGCTCACGCCCCGCCCGGAAAACGCGCCTGTGTGACGAAGCCTTAAAGCCGATATGAAAAGTATGGTAGAAATACTCGCTATGTTCGGGTAAATCTCGGTAGCTCAGTTGGAAGGGCGATGGGTTGCATGGCATCGTTTGCAGACGTTTATGCTTAATACAAAATTAAATAAGTCAGAGAGAGAGAGAGAGAGATAGAGAGAGAGAGTGAGAGAGAGAGAGAGATTGAGAATTAACGGGAAAGAATTGCTCAAAACTTCTTAGGGCCACTTACACCATTCACTAACACTTGGTTAACCAGTTAAACCTGGAGTTACCATGGTTAGCAGTACAGCTTGATACTGGGTTAACGGTTTATCCGGTTAACCCCGGGTTAGTGGTATGGTACAAGTGGCGCTAAGTGGTTGTCTCTTGATGCGGTCCAAAAACTCGCCAGCCGCAGATGTGTCACAGCCTCAAAGATGTCACTTTGTATGAAAAATTACTTACAAAGAAGGGACCCGTTTTCAGTGCTCATATGGAATTGATGCTTGATGCAGAAGGGTGTTAAACTTTCAGGAATTAATAAATGTCAGGTATATGAAACATAAGACATGTCTAATGAAATCCTGGTAGGTACAGTAATTAAACTGAATAAGCTACGCTTTGAATGCTGATATTAAAAATTCCATCAATTGCATAGGAAAACCTATTTCCAATGGATATCTACCGAGCAATCTTTAGCTTATCAAGCACAACTTAACCTAATGTCATAGAAAATTAGAACCAATATCCCACGTTTCGAATTTCGGAATCTTCATAAGGATAGTCCTAGGGCTTAGGTCGCTTAGGAGCGAGTTTCATTGTGCGGGCGATGTTGAAAGTGTGTATACATTTTTAGATCTTATTCCCAGGTAATAAGGCCAAAAATGTATAGGTACTTATTTTTGCCAGCGGCTATGGCAATGTTTACGTTGGTGCTATCGATAAACTCTGATTGTCTGATAGAATCGTTAGCCTTTAATATAGGCGGCTTATTGATGTGAGTGTATTTTGATGAGTTTTTTTGCAAACGTATTTGCAATCTACAGAAGCATTATTCAAGATTACATAATAATAAAAAAATTAGAATAAATTATGGAATTTGTAGTAACAAGAGTTAAAGAACCATTACAGGGTGTGGATTTTTTAGTGAATTTTTAAAGTGACCATAATTTTTAAAGAACATGAGTTGGATTTTTTTTTGTATTTTTATGATAACTGTTATCCGTTTACGGCTTGACGTCGATTTCTGGGACACCCTGTATAAATTAGTGATTAAATTCGGTTGACGATTTTTGATACCGATAAAATTACATGCATAATGTAGAATAAATTTTAGTTATTAGTAATAGTGAGGCGGAGGCAGACCAAATACCTAAATATGGTAAATATGGTATGACCTAGGCCCAATCTAGGCCTATTCTAGCTGATAGCGACGCGAAAGTTCCTTGTTTCTAACGATAGAAGTTAAAAATAAGCTTCCACTTACAAGTTACAAGTTTTCGTAAAACCGACTAAGAGCGACCTGAAACAAAAAATCTAGTTTAACTGCGTATGCGTATATGCAAACCAAAGCTAAGTTGGGTTTCTTTTTCTCTATAGGATCAATGAATCAAATGTCTTAAAATTAGGGAAGATGGTAGGAATCGAGGTCTATGAAGTATGAACGCCCCGCCTAGTAGTAGAGTTTCAAAATTTTATCACCAACGATCATAATCGATCATCCAAGCAACGGCCAAGTTTCTCAACGCTTTAAAATTAGAATAGTTCCCCGATATTAGGGTTAAACGAGCCACTTTAACTTCCCCACAACCCTGCGAGAGCAAACAAGTTAGAACGACTTAAATGGAAGATATAAAACTGCAATTAAGTACAGTCTTTCGCGTTTTGAGAATGGCGTCGGTCAAGAAAGTTATGCCTAATGCTCTGATTATGGGGTGACGAAGTCGTCAGCTGCGGTTATTTTACGTCGCAGTGCCTTCAGCCAGCAGTCTGTGAAAAATTGTAGTGCTTTTTTAGATCTTATGGTTGCTAAAAAATATAACGAGCAATCATAAGGCCTTTCTCTAGGAACCTAATCGATTAGAGACCTGATTAAACAACTTTCGATCGATACAATATAAATACGGACATAGGTCTAAAACGCACCATTATTGTAAAGAAAGTTAATAATGCTCTATAGTTTAGATTGGATTTAACAATGTATTCGACTCCAATCTTGTTAATTAATAAGCCATTTTACTGTCTTGATATGTCAATGACACGACTTTAAACAAAATAATTTATTGCCTTCATATTGCCAAATTTCAATTATATTTTTGCATGGTCACAGCAGTTTTCAACGTAGCCATCCTGTTAGTTTATTGTAAATATTTTTGACTTACATCTAAAGCAACGAATTTTAATCGATGAAGCGTTTTCTTGAATAAAACAACTTCCTATTAACTTATTCTTTATTACAAATCCACACTACGTATAAATATGCTATTTATCTATTGTGGACAATGTGTTAATACTTAGTTTACTCTTTCAAATAATATTGTAAATACATTCCCCAAGTTTGTCTAGGTATCTAATTAGAGTTTTCAAGTCATCTTCTCGAAGTTTAACTGGAAGAGGTCCCTTAAAGGGATAAGTTCGCCATTGTGCCCCAATTTATGTCAATTTTGTGTTAACCTATTTTTGTACATTAAAGTGATTTTACTACTGCCTACCTTTCCCTACGTCCTATCGCTAGTTTGTATTACAGCCTCTCGTTCATAGTTTTTTTACAACCATAAAGCTACATTCGTTCCTACAGATATAATCCTGGTGCTGAGCAAATACCTCCCCTCTTTTCCTTCATTCGGTCCTGCCGTTGCTTTTTCCCACCATTATTTTTAGAATGCGTCCAAGCCATCTCCTTTTCGTTTTTCCTTCACGCGTGATCAGAGGTGTACAAAGAGAGGCAAATTTACACTACATGGTTGAATTGTAGAAAGATGATAGTGTAAGACACGATAGTTGAGACTATTTGCAGAACTAGGGCCATCTGCACGGGCATCATAGACATTATTTTGATTTTGATTGGATCAAGTGCCATTTGTCCGTGAAACATTTTAACTGTCTTTTGTAGTTGTAGAGCGTCTGGACCTGGAACTTCATAAGAAAATTAGTAATTTACTTAAAATTCCCGAGAAACTGACGTATAAGTCTTTTTAACGGGTCCACAAGTAACTCAAGCCAAATATCGCTCGAGATTGAGATGTTTCAAACATGTAACAAAGATACATATATGAGTGGCTTGTGTTTATTCTTTAATTGAATATAAGTAAACTTGCATAACTAACTTACATAACTAACTTGACAAGTTGGTAATACTTGATAAGTAAAATAATAATAAATATATATTATAAGGCCCGGGGTCGCGGCAAACCTCGACGGCGTTGGCGAGATGACCTTGACGCCTTTGACAGGAACTGGTGGGAGACGGGGCAAGACCGGGATACGTGGAAAGGGAGGAGGGAGGCCTTTTGCCCAGCAGTGGGACACTCTAGGCACATATAAATAAAATAAAATAAATAATTATAAGGCTTGTGTTGTGGGTAACGATATATATCGATGTCTAAGTACTCTCAATATAAGATATGATAAGATATGACTCATGACTCAGGAACAAATATCCGTGTTTATCACACAAAGAAATGCCTCTGCCGGGATTTGAACCCTGAACAATCGGCTTCATTGTCACAGGGTCGCTACCAACTAGGCCAGACAGGTCGTCAAGAAATATTTCACTTGAAGCAAAATTTAAAATTACTATAATTTCTTTGTGTTAGGTACAATATGTTATCAAATATTTTTATGATTTGTGTTTATTACTCAGAGTCACACTATTAGATATAAATTATAAACTGAAAATATGCAGGTGGTCTAGTTGGCTGCGTATAGGTATAAAAGTTCGGTTGATGACGCCAGTTCGGTTCCGGCCTCGACCAACGGTGGACTTGGTCAATTCTTTAGTGTATGACATCAATTTTCTGTTTGTAATAAATAACTTTACTATTCATATAACACGTATTAGACTTACTCCTAAGCAGTACGTTGTACAGCCTGGCCATAGCTCTCCTCAAATCGTTTATTTCATTGTGCGCCTCCTGACCAGCGTAAAGCACAGCAATAATGGCGCCCATAAAATTTATCAACTGAATAATAGTGTCGACGGGGTTCCGTTGATATGTTGATTCCTAAAATATAAACTGTATTTAAATTCACACACACCCATTAGTGACTAGATAAGGTCATTAGGTCAATGTGGCTAATTCCGTCATAGGGACTATTCCGGCCACGAGCATAATTATATTTATTTGCTATTTAATCGTAGGAATCAAAACCAGCTGTTTTTGATTGCTGAAACTAAGAGCAATCGCTGCTTTGTCGGTGAAATTATCAATTTTGTTCGGTGTTCGAGAAAAACGCTAGTAGACGGAATAGTCCCCATGACGGAATTATCCACATTGACCTTACAGTAAGCTGCAGAGATAACTGACCCCCCACCCCTCCTGCATAGAAACGTGTTTGCAATGGGACGTATATAACTAAGTTATTATATAATATGTTTAACAGATAATGTCAATATAAACAGATGCTTACTCGTAATATATCGAATAAATATAAAACTTTTGAAGAAATGTAATTGTTATAGACATCGCAGAAGATATTCGGCTATTAAAATATTAAAGTGTTGACTTACTCCAGCCTGCAACAAAGATGTAATTCCACGATAACATAGAAATACGTAAAACAATGAGAGGTTGAATATCGAAAACACCACCTGAAAATTAATTAAAACAGTGCTTGTTAAAATTCAATGTCACTGATTTAAACTTTCACGATTTTTACACATTATTAAATTGTACACCGGGACTTAATCGCGTATCTAAGTCACGCCCGCACGCGACACGGGGACAACGCCGTCCTCGAAACGTCGGAGGTAAATCTTAAAACTTAGATACGCGATTAAGTCCCGGTGTACAATTTAATAAAATTCAATGTCCTATAGATTTTGGTACCCGTTCTAATTGGCCTGTAGTTTTTTTAAATAAATAATATCTGGGAGACCGAGCTTTGCTCGGAAAACGTTTAAAGATTCAAAAATGCGCGTTTTCCCAGAGATAAGACCTAGCTAGATCGATTTTTCGCCCCCGAAAACCCCCATATAGTAAATTTCATCGAAATCGTTAGAGCCGTTTCCAAGATCCCCGAAATATATATATAAATAAATAAATAAACAAGAATTACTCGTTTAAAGGTATTAGATAGATTAGATAGATAGATAGATTGTAAGTACATTATAATTTTTATATCTTTTTGAAATTCATCAATGTGACCATACAAAGTAATATTTACCTGTACCCCAAAACATTGTTTGAGTTTAATACTGCATATTTGAAGGCGATTAAATGCCACAATTGATTCTTTTAGATTATATCTCAATTTACTCATATTGACTCTTATGTCCTCGTTGTCAACTTTCATGCTGTCAATGTTTTCTAATATCTCGAGAGGTTCAATTAAGTTTGTTTTTATTTGCTTAATCGCTAAGTTGATTATACGAATTATAACGTTAAAAGTTAGAATTTTTAGAAAAACCTGTATTTCTTTCCATAAATTAACAAGTATTTGCAGCGAAAGCTTGACACAATGGTAAAAGTTAAGATAAAAAAATGGTCTGTTAGTCATTTCAGACACTACAAATGACAGTGTAAGAATTATCGAATGGACTGTTACTTTCCAAGTCAATATTTGAAGGGCTTTAGTGTAAACTTTACTTTTAATGCAGTATTTATGAACGAGATTTATCTTAGACACGATTATACAAAACGTCATGGAGTCTTTTATACTGAGAATAAAATCAAGCAAAGTTATTGTAGTTGTCAATACTGCATACACAACTTCATTGACAAACAACATAAAATTGTTGTTATATAATATTCGATACACGAAGTCTATTTTATCTATACATGCCAATATGAAAATCAATGATGTCAGTATGACTCTACTAATTACTCTTATTTGTCTTTGTCTAGTGAACGAAAAAAAATTTCTATAAATACACGACATATTCTCCCCGATTATCACCATAGTCAATAACTTTATTTCGGATTTCAGTCCCTCCATGTCTTTCAACACATCTAGGTTTGGGAACGCTTCGATCAAAATTGTATATTTCAGTACATAATCCATTAGTCAAGTTCGAACATTAATGCACTTAGGTTATTGTCAGGTAACGTTACAAATGTGAAAGCAATTATATTAACAGTTAACCTTTTGGACGCCAATGACCGATATATCCGCACCGTAGGTTCAACGCCAAAGACCGATTAATCGGTCATAGACCGCAGACCAACATAGACCTACGTGCATAAAGTTCAATTTCAGTTTTGACACTTCGATGACGTGGCGTCAGCGTGACAGCTTTTGTGTTTGTCACGGCGTCGAAAACGTTAATGGATGTTTTTCTGACAATTATTATTATAAGTAAATATATTAAAGTATCGGGAACAAATGAATGACTAAAGCATGACTCAGTTCTAGACGAAGAGTTCGCCTATACACACTAGAATCAATATCCTATTAATACGTATCATAATAGCGTACGGAGCAGGAATCTTGTAATGAAGATTAGGTATACTTAAGATCGCTCGAGATATAATATATATGTTTTAATAACTTTTACTGTCTCTTCCATGTTTAATTGTTTACGTCGAAATAAAATACAGTATGATTATATGTGTATATCCAATAGATAATTTAGCTATCATACATTATTTCTATTCACCTAGTATGGACAGTAAAATGACTGGAGTACTTAATTGGAAACATGGAGATCTACTCTGCGGAAAAATATAAAACAACAACTTTTTGCGATTTTGCGATTGTCAATGTTTTCAAAGTATTTCAACGTTGAAAAAACATTCCAGGATTAAATGAAAATGCTTGATTTGATTTGGTGTTGTTGCGGGCTTGTCCGCATTTTCATTGGTGTTTGTTTAATTATTGTGTAAAACTACATGTTTTTTTAGATACTACGAAAATAACCCTCGTTTTGGTAAGAAAACTGATGTATATGCTTACTTATTTCTCTATGGTTATGGCAAAGATGTAGGGGAGCGGGGGGCTTGTTGTAACAGTTTTAGGGAAAAGGCCTGTATTGTCTAAAATATGTATAATTTTATGATTCTGAGTATGAGGGTTTTTAAAGTATTTATTTAAGCACTAATTCCGATTACATAATAATTTTAAATGTTTACGCATCTTTTACACCTGACACTTTTTGAAAAACTGGGAGTTGTTACAACTTGCCCCGTAATTTTTTTTGACAATGGCGGTGTTTACGTTATTCCTCGAGTTATAAGAAAGTCATTCAGCAAAAAAAAAAGTTTTAATTCCCCAATCAAAATTGAGCGTTACTACTTACCCCTGTGACATTAAGCCCCCGGCTCCCCTACCTAGATCGCAAAGATGGACTAGTGTACTAGACGAGTAGTTTTATATAGATGTGGTTGATTTAAATCAAATTGTGTAAAAATATTGATGAACAACAATGATGTTCATATCAGAGAGGTAAATGGAGACTAAGTTTGTATGGAAATGTGGTTTCAGGGCGGTCGACCACTTTCGCCTAAAAAGGAGACTTAAACAGACATTGCCATGCGGATGTTGAAGGGCTGATCTCATAGTACGAGTACTGACAGCATAAAATAGATGGTGACGTTGAAAGTTGGTAATTCTAGTAATTTATTGCATACAAACTTAATATACATACCTATACATAAAACACAATTAAATAACTAACCTATAAAACTTAAAAACGAAATCTAAAAATAAATAATAGTACTAATCTTAAAATAAAAGTTGGCAATTATATCGTAACACACCTTACTTACCAAAGAAACTAGAATGTCACGATATATTTAGCTACTTTGGCTGTCACTATCTAAACTAATTGTGCTTTACAGTTTACACCTGACAGAACATTTAGTTGAGGACATAAGGGGGGTTGCACACTTGGAGAGGATAAAACAACGATTTGTTTTGAATGTTGAATATTCCATAGACATGATTACAAGAGCATGGTTTTTATTCCTGTATGTCGCAGATATGCAGATTTGTCTAAGAACTTAACGCAGTTTTTTTTAGTTCTAACCTAACCCCGTATTTATGTTTGATGGTTTTATAGTTCTACTTCATTGGAAGCAATTTAATTATGTGCGGGGTCGCACTGATCGCAGTTCTAATTTAAAAAGTCAAGGTATTGACCTAAAATTATTTAATTTAACAAATGTACCATATACCAACTAAGTAAATTAATAATGTGGCTTTATTTATGAGGCTATTTATATAGACAAAAGGTACTCTGACGTATGTTCAGCTGATTGAATTACTAATGACATGATTGATCGATTATTTATCTAATACTTTTAAAAAAGTTATTTTCAGTAATCATAGAAGAAAACTTCTCTGAACGGAATTACGAGATCTCTACAATCAATGTATCGTCAATTAACTTACAGGCTAATTCGAACGTACACTGATATCAGAATAACATCTAACTGACGTCATTTATTTACCGTGCATTTCGCTTGTATAAATTAATTCATACTTGTCCGTACATCATGTATTGGCGTGATCGAGACATCACCATCATCATAATTTAAGAGCATGGCTCTTGTCGGTGGAGTATGCGCCAGTTATCGCGGTCCTCGGCCAGGTTCTTTAGGTCCCTGTAAGACACGACATTTTGCCTAATTGTTTTGCGAGCGAGACGCACGTACCTAAATAACATGATTCAAATATCATTCTGATGACTGTGTAAGTATAGTATGAATTATCTCAGATGATTTTTTCGGGCTCGAGCACTAATCTGTTAAACAAAAGCCTTTGTTTCTTTTAAGAGCGGTCTTCATCACGTGCTAAAGTAACCATGTCGTTTAAAAAGCAACTATCGTGATAGTATTAAGGTTCAAATTTATATGACAGCTCATTCTGAGAACAATCAGGGTGGTCTTTTCTTTGGAGATAACAAAACGTGTTATCTCCAAATGGGTTGTTTCATGAATTTGAACCATATAAATAGAATGATAAATTTGCTTTTTAAACGGGTTTGTTCCCGTTACTTAAGTAGGGTCTATTAGCAGTAAACAAGTGTAAGCACTGCATAAAAGAAACAATACCTTTTGTTTAATAGACTAGGGCCCGAGCCCGAAAAAATCATCTCAGATAATTCATACTATACAATGAAAAGTCGACAAAATAAGGGGCCGTCCACAAACCCTAATATACAACAGCCCTAACTCAGGCCGGCTTCAAATTATTATCTGCTGTACACAGGCGACTGGCTTTCGGACGCCACCTCGGAAATTAAGGCTTGGATCCATTAGTTATTATTGACGGCCCTGACTTAACTCATTGAGTGAGATGCTTTATTATGCTGAAAGCATGAAATCCGCTTTAAGTACTTATTTTTAACCGACTTCCAAATCTCAAAAGAAGGTTATCAATTCGGTAGTATGTTTTTTTCTTCTTTTTTTTTGAAGCGCTGGTGGCCTAGCGGTAAGAGCGTGCGACTTGCAATAGGAGGTCGCGGGTTCAAACCCCGGCTCGTACCAATGAGTTTTGCGGAACTTTGTACGAAATATCATTTGATATTTACTAGTCGCTTTTAGATGAAGGAAAACATCGTGAGGAAACCGGACTAATCCCAATAAGGGCCTAGTTTACCCTCTGGGTTGGAAGGTCAGATGGCAGTCGCTTTCGTAAAAACTAGTGCCCACGCCAATTACTGGGATTAGTTGCCAAGCGGACCCCAGGCTCCCATGAGCCATGGCAAAAATGCCGGGACAACGCGAGGAAAATGATGAGTACGTTTTTTTTTGTTTTTTTTTTCATTTATGTTTGTTACTCGATACCTCCGTCATTACTGGATCGATTTTGAAAATTATTTATTTTGTTTGTATGTATATGCATACAGATTGGTCCCGTTTTTTTCAAAACCCAGTTCTGATGATGGAATCCATGAGGAATCGAGGGAACTCCTCAAATCTTAAAGTTTGCAGCTACACGGAGGAAAAAATATTTTACAATATTACCAGATTGTATAATAGTACTTAGTTTATGATTCTGGTGAAAAAAAATAGATTTTAGCCATGGGTTAACAGACTCATATTTTTGTCATCATCATCATCAGGCTATATTAGTACACTGCTGGACATAGCCCTCCCCTAAAGAGCGCCAAAGCGCCCTGTCTTCAGCTTGCCGTATCCAGCATCTGCCTGCAGTCTTTCGCAGATCGTCATCCCACCTGGTCGGAGGGCGTCCTACACTACGTTTGCCGAGTCGCGGTCTCCACTCAAGAACACGTTTACCCCAGCGGTTGTCGGTTCTTCGTGAGATATGGCCAGCCCACTGCCACTTCAGCTTGCTAATTCTTTGAGCTATGTCGGTAACTTTGGTTCTCTGTCGGATGTATTCGTTACGAATCCTATCCTTCAGAGAAACCCCGAGCATAGCTCTCTCCATAGCTCGCTGAGCGACTTTGAACTGGTGGACCAACCCTACTGTGAGAGTCCATGTCTCGGCTCCGTAGGTCATGACGGGTAGGACGCACTGATTGAAAACTTATTTTTGTCAATATTACAATATTCTAGTACACGAAAACTCTAATATCGTTTTGGTAACCGTCTAATGTAGGTAACAGAGTTAAATATGCATTTAGTTTACAACACTTTTCAATTATTGCGATGTTTACAATATTTATTAATTATGTTCACCATCATCTAGTTTAACACACCAATAATAAAATTGGGTATTACAAAATCTTTGTGTAAGGTCCACCTCATATAATTCATTTATAGGTACTATTTCTCGTACCTTTTAGCGGATTTTTAATACCAATGGGTATTAACTTACTCAAAATTTCTTGAATACCTACTAGGAATATTTTCACTCGTAACTAGATAATCATAATCATAATCATAATTCTCATACGTTCTCTGTTGTCTACCATCCTCTTTGTAATGATAATGTAAAGTGGTTTATAGTATTTTATGCAACCGTTGTTTAAGAGAGGTCAAAAAAGGCGAGTGCCGTGAGTAACAATTTGAGGCGAAGCCGAAAATTGTTAATAAAGACGCCACGAGTATTTTTTGACTCAGTTAAACAACGTTGCATACAATACTTTTTCTACGACCAAGCACTTACTTTGAAATAAAATTGTAAATTTAACAAATATTTTTAATTCAAGAAGTAGCAAAAATGGAGGGTACGGACGGGAAAAGAATGAATGATTGAATGAAATTTAAAAAAAAACATGTCTATGGTTCACTTATTTGTCAGAGATGACATTTAAAATAAGGTTGGCAACACTGTATTTCATTCAATATTTTTTAAGTGGTCATTACACAAAGTATCGTAAAATCGCCAAAAAGATACTGCGTGTATGCACAAATTCTTTTTTGGGGCATAGACTAAAGACTTGTCTTAACAACTATAAGGTAGGGTTTTAAAGGTGTGTGCACGACCCTTTAAATGACAAATAAAAGTACGGGAGTAGAAAAAATATATTTTAGTATATTTCCAACATCTGTGTTTCATTCAAAACGGTTTAATTGAAAATTTATATGTTGTTAATAGTGATAAGGTTATATTGGAGTGTTCTGTTTTTGAAACTTGATGTTTTAATGTGCTAAAAGTGCGACCGAGAATTTATGTTATGTACTTAACATTCAGGGTGCCCAATTGTAAATAAAAAACTAATTTAAAAAAATGTTTGTTATTATTTTACCCATTGTAATTATTTAGGGTTCAGACTTTTCTCTCTATGTTTCAGACCACCACACCAAAATACAACAAACATCATAATTGTGGACTAAACCAATATGTATAGGTATAGTTCGTTTTTTTTAGCATTAGAAATAAGGTAAACAATCTTGATGTGTCTTTTAATTGAAAAACACATTTTCAAAATAAGTTAACGGTAAATATGTAACAATTATGAATCTAATACGATCTTTTATAGTCTTCTGCTTTCATAAGTAATGGTTACTGATTTTTAAAAAGTGTTTCTAAATTAAAAGACATGTCAAAATCGCTTACCTTCTTTCAAGTTCTTTCTAATGCTAAAAAAAACGAACTATACGTACTGCCCAGTTAAACAGAATAATGTTAAACACCTTAGGTAAGTCTTCGCCGCAACAAAAGCATGTTAAAGCGAAGACTCACCCAAGATATTTAACTTAACTCTGTTTCCCTCGTCAGTATATTTTAATTTCAGCCCGCAATAATGATTTACTTAACACAAATATAAAACCCGTTAAACTCTACAATACACCGCGGGATTTAATAACCCGAAAGATTTAAACCACGTATTTTTGACGACAATACGAGTAAATAATGTTATATCAACATGGGTCCAATTATGTGTTTTAATTAAACTACTATTTCAGTACAAATTAAATCATATTAATTTACCGCTTCTTGGTGAACAAACCTTTACTCCAGAGAGTGAGCGAGTTTAATTAATCTCAAGTAGAGAAACAGAGAGCGAGTATGACATTTCACGAATCACTCCGATATCATACGATGCACGGCGAATGCAGTGACCATGCAGTGACTTGTGTTCCATGACAAGAAGTGTCAAATTATGTCTAAGACATGTCTAGGATGATGTTTACGTTGAAATTATTTCAATTTATTGGCACCACAAAATATCACTTTTTTTTTTTATTAAAAATGGGCTTACTCATGGCCACAGACTAATAGCCGGGGCGAAGACGTGGCCTACGATGGAGCGAGTCTGCCCAGAAGGTGCCTGTTCACCCTTGATTTGAAGGTTGCCGGGTTATATGAGCTCGGAAATATACATCACAAATTGTATCAAAACTTATTAGTTACTACAACAGTACAGTGCATTGTTATTATTGTTGAAACTTTGAGATAAAATCTTTTCCTTTGACTGACATAACCAAAGCCATTAACTATGATGTCTATGATTCTATCCGAAAGAAATCATGCCTCTTATTGTTTTAACTCATACTACAGCGGGAAAGGGATGATTACTTTATTAAAATCAATGACCTTTTGTTAAAATATCGATCATGCTTATCAGTACTTATTTTAAATTCTCGATGTGTTGATTTATACTGAGTAAAGTAAAATAAACAACTATGTTAAACAATTACGCCTTTTATTAATTTAATGAATTAGGGTTTCAAAGTGTGTACCACCGTTTTCAGCACAAAGATTTAATTTTAAACGGATTTCATTATTTAGGTTTACAAAAGTGTTCTTTATAATGGAGGATAATGCGGCATGGCGTATTTTATTTATTACAGTCAATCAAATTTTTAAGATTTTATCTTGCGTGACAATCAGTAAATTATTACTTCATACTAATGAAAAATGTCATTTTAGTGACATCAATTTCAAACTATCAGCCAGTTATTGTGAAAGTAAATAGTTTGCACTCTTTCGATTGAGGACAGAACAAAATTTCGGTAGTGAAACCTTTTTGTAGGATAGATACCAAACTGGCTAATAAGAGTAATAAGTAATAAGTAATAACTAGGGTTTGCAATCCGGATCCGAAATGTATGAAATTATCCGGATCTGGATCCGGATCCGCGGATCTTCCCATACATTTCAGATCCGTCGTGCAAACCCTAGTAATAACCATGCAGTTAGTGCGTTTGCGTGTAAAATTAGTTGGTGGCTACGTCACGCGTTAGGGTGTGTTAGAATTGAGATTTTTTAACTTGTGATTTGTTTTAAATAATTAATATCTCTTAAATTATGGGTTTTTGGACTATATGTTATATAACTTTATATACTCTAATTAGACTCTAAAATCGTTGGTTTAAATCGTTCGGATTATTAAATCCCGCGGTGTATATGTATATAGTAAACAGAATATATTGTTTATTTCATGACACAACAATTATTTTTAACATTAACAAAAATCTAGTACTTATTCTCCAATACTGCATGTAGTAAACAGAAATTGTAGATTATTTCAGTCCGCTAAAATTATACTTTAAACTAATAAAAATCTGGTGTTCTTAAACCTACACATAGTAAACAGAGATTACTGGGCGTTTCAAGTCCGCAGTAATAATATTTAACACTAATGAACTCTACCCTGTCCTATAATGATGGCTACAGATTGTCACATATAATACAATAAAATCAAGTCAGATTTACAATATTCTGTTAAAGAAAACTAGACTTTTTTCTCCGTGTATCTTTACTTAGGTATTGTCAATTTTTAACATATACTTTTGGTAACCGCATCAACCTATCATTTGTGTCCTGTTTCTCTGGATCAACCTTGTAAATGCACCCTCAAAATAAGGGTAATATGAAGCACTCGGCAACAGTTCGCTTTACAAAATAGTATTTACAGTATCTTTCATAACGCTGTAGTCGGTGTACTCGGTAGTATGTGCAATAAGGTGCAGCTACAGTGCACATTGGACAGAAGGGGAACTCTGTTATTTATATATTTTTTACGTGCTTTTATTTAACTTGCAATGTTTGGTTGTACCTAGTATATTTGTTCGGGTCAAATCTTGCAAGTTCCACCCCCACTAAAAATCCCTACGAGTTATAACGAGTTACGAGTTAAGATCAAAATGGAATAAACCGCCAAAGTTGGAATAGGGGTCAAGAATTTCGTACATTGGCCCGCTAACTATTTTAAAGTATGTATAAAGTAATGTAAAAGTAAAAAGTCATTTATTGTCGCAAAACATACGGTAACAAAAAAAAACAAACAAGGAAATAGTATGTTATGCAACCGTTGTTTAAGAGAGGTCAAAAAAGGCGAGTGGCGTAAGTAACAATTTGAGGCGCAGCCGAAAATTGTTAATAAAGACGCCACGAGTATTTTTTGACTCAGTACGACCAAGCACTTACTTTGAAATAAAATTGTAAATTTAACAAATATTTTTAATTCAAGAAGTAGCAAAAATGAAGGGTACGGGCGGGAAAAGGATGAATGAATGAATGAAATAAAAAAAAACATGTCTATGGTTCACTTATTTGTCAGAGATGACATTTAAAATAAGGTTGGTAACACTGTATTTCATTCAATATTTTTTAAGTGGTCATTACACGAAGTATCGTAAATTCGCCAAAAAGATATTGCGTGTAAGCACAAATTCTTTTTTGGGGAATAGACTAAAGACTTGTCTTGACAACTATAAGGTAGGGTTTAAAAGGTGTGTGCACGACCCTTTAAATGACAAATAAAAGTACGGGAGTAGAAAAAAGAAGAAAAGACACAATAAGCACATAAGTCCAATAGGGTATATTTTCCTAGGTAGGGGGGGTATATTTTCCTATTTTTATCGCACGCGCATAATTATATTGCTGCCCCGCTCTCACAGTGGCATTGACCACCGGCATGATGGGCGGAAAATGGGCGGCAAATGTGCGAAATTCTTCGTACTTAGCGTCGTTACTTTATATTGAAGTGATTTGCAACTTCACTGCTTCTCATCTCCACTGCGCTCCTAGCTGTGTTGCTCGCATGACACAAAGAGATTAGAAATCCGACTTTATTGCTAAATAAAGTACCCCAAAAAAACCGTAAAACGTATCTGCCGCGGCCTTTCGACTTTTATCACAGCGCGTGACCATTTTAAAGAGCACCGCACGTACTGGCGCCGGTGGGCGATGAGGGGGTCAAACTTCAACACTTTTTAATCTGCCCCCACCGCAGGGGGTTTAGTTTTACCGTTGTGGAACGATACTTTGCTTAAGGATTTAAACGATGTTTTTTTTATTGCTGCTCGTAGTGGGCTGGTTAAATAAAATAGATCATGTTAGTATAAGCTGCAGAGATAGTTGACCGCCTCTGCAAACAAATTTCTATGCAGGAGGGGACAGTTATCTCAGCAGCTGACTGTACAGCCTGAGGGCTATTTTTACAGACTATTATCAGTCACGAGGCATTCTTAGAAATCTTAACATGAATAACATTATTTGCAGAGATTGACATGAATATGAAAAATTGACAATTGAATCAGAATCAAAAGAAAAGTTGGTACTCACGTAGCCGCAGCTATAAGTACCTACTTATACTAAAGAAACAACAATCATATAAGAATGACAGTATATAATACTTATAAATGACTACATCTGTACCTTTACATACGTCAAAGTGTGTAACAAATACGTGCTTATTTACTAGACTCGGACGCCAAGTCAAACTTACATTGTGACATCAAAATGATGTCAGACACTGCAGGCATTTCACTCATACTTGTCAGTACATGTACTGCCGCGACCGAGACGCACGGGCGACTGACATCATTTATATATCATTTTGGTGTCACAATGTAAATTTGAATCGGCCCCTCGGCTTGTTATGACGCCCTATCACAATGACAAATGTTGAGCGCCCTCGAAAATGTGACAAGTAAATTACAGTGCCATTTTGCTGCTTAGTGTTATGTTTCATGCTGATGTTATTAGATTTTCTGGAATTATATGAAATATGGGCTTAGTTTGATAGGACATGTATCATAATTATATTTCAGCAGATATTATTTTCTCTTGACACATTTCAACAAGTTATAGGATTTTCGTGTCGGGTTTCTAATTCTCAGTTGGATCATATACAACCTAACATACATAAGATAGATCCAATGATCTAAATCCAATGGCAGGCGTGTCTCACTCTGCGATTTCGTCGCTTTGCTACAGGTAGCTAAAAGTACATCCGTTCTACACCAATTTTGGTGGCTAGCCATAAGCCGCGCGTGGCGCTGTTGTCACCTAGTGGCCATATGTCTGCTGATCGTAACAGACGCGTTTTGTTAGAGAGTGAGTCTTCTGTACTTAGTACTATTATTTATTCTGTGCCAATGGTTTACAGTGTAATTTGGGATGATATGAGATAACTTCTCTTTCTACATGGGACAAACTTGAATTGCAAAAATCTACCCACTGTTCTACGAGCTTAAAGCTTAGCTTAAATACGATTTTAAAATAAGATCAAAACTTAATAAGTATTGAATTTTTAACGAGTTTAATACGGGTCTCTATTGTTTCCCAAAAAGTTTTTAGTCATAATGTATTGTTTGCCTGGACTTTCGTTAGTGATCATTTATTTGGTTCAGAAGCGCGTCACTTTTCAGGATTGCCATAAATGATTAAAATTGCGAATGGCAAAAATAGCAATCTAAAAAAAACTATTTTCGGAAGAGACAGTAGGTACACACTCAAAAATAAGAAAAATTACGAAACGTCTAAAATAGTTGCACATCACTCTGTAGCGTCAGTATATCACATGGAACGTCAACATTCCGGAGCGAGAGAAACTAAAACACTCCTAAGTAAAGACTGCACTTTTCTCCTCCGAGTCGTAAGCGTTGGCACGGGCTCAACTGAGTTCTAAACTGGATATTGCCGGCCATACAAATTCACGGTATATTCTTTTTACCAAGAGAAAGCGAATATCGCCATTTTAGATTGGGCAAAAATGCTTTTGTACTCGTATGTCCGGATGTTCTTCTTTACAGGGGGCAAATTTTTGAATTTCGATTGCTCGATTTCTTCACACGAAGATCTGTACCAAACGGCGAATTGATATTTTTGAAATACGTGCAAAATTGGGAACCTAGTGCTATTGACCAGTCGTTTTCTATTCTATTAGTAGAATTTAAATGCCTAGTATTGGCGATATATTGAAAGGAGCCACACGAAATAGAGCTCTCGAAATTGAAAAATTGGCCTCCAGCATAGAGATTTTATTATTTTTATATTGATATCTATAAAAGATAGCCAACGTTGCAAAACATTGTCCTAAAACCTAGGCTAGCCAGTTGTTGCGAAAATCCCTAAAAGAGTTATTAGAACATAAAGCCGCAAAGCGGATGGAAAAAAGCGCTGGTGGCCTAGCGGTAAGAGCGTGCGACTTTCAATCCGGAGGTCGCGGGTTCAAACCCCGGCTCGTACCAATGAGTTTTTCGGAACTTATGTACGAAATATCATTTGATACTTACCAGTCGCTTTTCGGTGAAGGAAAACATCGTGAGGAAACCGGACTAATCCCAATAAGGCCTAGCTTACCCTCTGGGTTGGAAGGTCAGATGGCAGTCGCTTTCGTAAAAACTAGTGCCTACGCCAATTCCTGGGATTAGTTGCCAAGCGGACCCCAGGTTCCCATGAGCCGTGGCCAAAATGCCGGGACAACGCGAGGAAGAAGAGAAAGCCGCAAAGCGGATACTTTGCGGCTAAATAACGGATGAAAAACACCGTTAATTTTTTTATCAAAACATATCTATAGATTATCAGGAGCTCAAGGGCGAGTGTTCATTTCGTATGATTAAACACAGGTAAAGAGAATTATAATTTTAAACATTTGTATAGCCGTCGGGTACGGGCGCACAAACTCACTCGGCAAAACAAATATGGCGCAGCCTCCTAATGAAATTCTACAGCTCAATTGTTAGACAAATACTAGTGTACTCTGATTTCTTTGAAGACTAGGCCACGGATAACGCGAGGATGAACTTTGAAGGGCATTTATTTAGTCAAAATACGAGTAAGGTCAGGTGGGGTACGAGAAAAATACTTTATTTTTCTCCGGGTTAAGAGAAACCGCATGAAAAAAATCCTTAAGGTTAATTTTGGCATTGTTTGCTGAAATAAGGAATGAACTGTCGAACTCGACGAATATGTTACACCAAGTTCAAATTAATGACCTTCCCTAATAATAAATTAAAAACAAACTCTGTCCACTTCCATACTATTTATGAAGACGGAACACGAGTTTCATAATCCACCTAAATCGAGTTTGACATCCCTATAACCCCTAGTAACGATTGCAACATCCTATCCCTTAAAAGATCAAGAGCCATCAAGTAAATTGGCGGCTGGTCGTAAAAAGAGCTCATTATAAAAATGGTTCCTTCCTGTATAAGAGTATACTAGATCTCGATTACGGAACACCTGCTAACGGCACATACACGCAGAGTATGAACGGCCAGATGTCACAATTTGTTATAAGTATTATGCAAAGAAAGTCCCGCTTTATATGAAAAGTGCTGATTTTTCACCATTGTTTGAGATTGCTTACTTTCAGAACTTTTACAAAAAAATAAAATGTTTCCGTATTGTTCAATTTAAGGAGTTATTAGTGATTATGTCATGAAATTAAGACGAAAGTGGACGATCGCACTAGTATACCTACCTATTGCGTGCAAACGTATAGTATATGCTTGATAAAAAAACTGAAATCACAAAAAACTGTTGTTTTCATATTAAAATTAAATTTTTACTCGACTTCGTTTGTATTGGAATTTTTTTGTTATTTCAAAATTGCATTTTTATAAAATGAGTCAAATGAATGTAATCACGAGGGTACCTATATTATACAATAATTATCTAGTACCTATAGGTAACCTAAGAATGTCACCCAGTATATTTTCAAAGTGAAAATTCTGTTACGGACTATGTTGTTTAGCCAGGCAAGTGCGCCCATTTTCACGCCTAACGCGAAATTGGATATTTGTACGCAGCTCCAGAATAACCCAATTAGAGACGCAAAGATCCGACTCCTTTTATGCGACATTTCTTCGGCTTTGATAACATCAAGACGAATGTTTATTTAAAAGGCACGCTTTTCGTTGAATTAATGGCTTTGTGGTTTAAGTGTCTACCAAAATATACTTCATCGAATTTGAACAAGGATGGTGTTTAGCAAAAATGTGTCAATTCACATCGAGTTTGCAATAAAATGTCAACTTTAAGCGATGCTAATGCGTTGAGCAAAATATTGGCCAGCCCTCTGGTCCTTTGTGGCGTCTATAAGGCAAGCCGCTAAGGCCTTGTATATCCGGCGCGCGCTTGGCCCCCACGGCCCCAGCGTTTCGACCCCAAACGCCAATATTTGAAACAAGTGAAATAACTACCAAGTAGCTAAGACCAATAAAATATAAAGTTAGAATAAACAGGGAAAATGCAATCTGAAACAGAAATTATCTCATTCAATAATTATTTTTTCTACTCCAGCACTTAAATGTGTCAATTAAATGACTGACAGTGATATCTAAAGCAATGTCATTTGAATGCTTTGTCTATAGGCTCATAAGATGACTGCTAGCAGTCATCTTATGAGTATAATCACAGACTACATATATACAGACGCTGCTATCCCATACATTCAAATGTGACCGCCTAAAAGCGCACCATTACCAGATGGCGTCACTGAAAAAGCACTGTTGCCTATCATGGATACAAGATGGCGCTGTGTCACATCCAAATCATAGAATTCCTAACGACATCTATACGTCTTCATTGAAAGTTAGTAGACATATGTCGTTGCCAACGATTAGAAGTAATCAACAGATGTCGCTTTATAGCGTATTGAATAAATCATGAATCTAGTTTAAAACTGGATCAAGCATGAGGGGTGGAAGGAAATGACCGAACAGGATAGTCTTATGTATCTTTCAGTAGGAGTAAAGAGAGTTCGGGTACTTAAGGAGTACAGGGAGGGAAGGGAGAGGCAGGGTACAGAGAAATAGCGTAGCCAAACGGTATAACCATAAAGTAATTTCGGAAAACGATACTGTGGTGATGATAATATTTATATATTATAAGAATGCTACATAAGTCTTGCCGAAACTATTTAAACCGGCTGAAAATAAATACCTGTCATAATAATTTTGCGCATGCTACCATTGGTGCATGGCAAAAGGATTAGACATTACTACTGGCGTAAGTCCGTCTATATGCCACCATGCCACTGGTACTTGAGCGTTTCTTTATATTTTTTTAATCCAATTGCTCAAAAAGTTTAGTTTTTGTAGCTGCAAATCGTGCGTAAAGTTTGATTTTTTTACACTAGTGCTAAAAAGTAATCTGATTGATACATTTTAAATAAATGAGTATTATGCGAGACCCGCTTATAAATGACCCACCTGAACAACGCGCGATTGGGCATAAAGGAGTATTATTCGAGACCCAATAGTATTACTTGAACAACGCGCGACAGAATGAAGCTGACGTTCGTACAATACACTTTATACACTTAATATAAATGTAATTAATTAGATATATATCAATATAATGAAATAACAAAAGATTCATGTTTTTTTACATATAGCTGGTCAACCAAATCTTGTCAGTAAAATAAAGGCGCGAAATTCAAATTTTCTATGGGACGATATCCTTTCGCGCCTACATTTTTCAAATTTGCCGCCTTTTTCTACTGTCAAGATCTGGTTGACCATGTATAATTATATGTTCTGAAAATTAATTTTATTAATTTTAATAATACAATTTCTCTTCAATTGGCATAATGCTGACAACAGTGACAACAGAATCCACATTGAAAAAAATGGCAATTAAAAGTAAAACTTTTTTTATTCCCTTCCCGCCTTTTTTATTCAACATTTAAAGTGATTTATGTTTGTAAGTAATTGCCAAGAAAGCATAAGTTATTAAATAAAAATGAGTGATTCAGACGATTTTGGAGTTAATTTAACGCCACCAGATATCAAAGCAAAGGCATCCGTTGTAAGTGACAGGGCTATAACCGCGAAAATCGAATTTTGCAAATTGCGGGCATTTTTCTCTGTCACTCTAATTACGCCTGTATTGGAGTAAAAGAGAAAGATCCCCGCAATTTGCGAATTTCGGTTTTGGCGGTAGCCCCTCAGTATATTTCCGGAAAAATCGAAAGCTCGGTACTCGTGCAAAATGACATACTTCTCGCACTTATATCGAAAACTACTATTTTTTGCCATTTTTTATATTGTGATCTTTTTTGCCACTTTTGTGTTATTTGTACTCAAATTCACGAGCTCTTTCGATCCTAATGAGATAAAATACCTCAATTCATGCTCAATTCACTCTTATCGTGCCTTCTAAAAATTTACGATACAAGTTGCATTGCAATAACTATAAAAAAGTAACTGATTTGACTAGTACGAAAATACCCTATTGTAACAATACGATGCGACGTTGTCGAGTTAAACTGGACTCGCTTCGCAGTAACTCATAGCAGTTTGGCAACGTCGCGTCGTGCTTTTATTTTTAAGCAACAGATTTGTACATGATTTGTACCATCTTAGTACCTATACATACAAAGATATGTTTTCATAACGTTCCTTTTCAACTTCTCCCATGGCAAAACCCGTACCTATCAAACCTGAAATTATTATACAAAAGCATTTAATGTTTGTTTTAATAAACTTTTTCTGTTATAATTAGAATAAATATATCTAATTTTGCGTATATTGACCAGGCAGGTGTTTGTATCACTAATTATGTGACCTATAAGTATAGACAGACAACAGCGTGCACAGAAACGTCAAAAACGGCATCAAGTAATGATTATTGCTATTTTAAAATTAGTCCCCTACTTCAGGGTAATGTTATACGCCTGTTCCTTAAAAAAGCTGAGGGCCTACCGCGAACCACGTTCGACGTGTTGCCTCCCTGTCACACTTACGTACGAATTTACAAGTGCGACAGAGAGGCAACACGTCGAACGTGGTTCGCGGTAGGCCCTCAGAAATGGACACTGAGGCATAATTATCATTATTTTGGAATTTAAGTACTATATAATATTATTTGTAGTCTTTTGGAATATCATATTTTATTTGAACTAATAATATTGTATAATAATAAATCATAAAAGCTCTATTTAGGGACAAGAAAGAACTTTCAACGGCAACACTAAAAATAAACTGTCAAATAGTCAAGTCGCCACAAAGCGGCACCGCGTTTGTTGGTTGCCTTTGCTTTGTTTCTGTTTATACAAACTTATTAATTTCATATTATAGCTTCATTTGAACTATAGTACAAGTACGTGAATAGAATACCTAGACGTGTCTTGCTTGGTGCAGTTGCGTAGGTATGCTAAAAGGAAAGTTGGAAGACCGATGTGGCGCTTTAAAGACTGTGCTAAGCGTGACATGTGCCCAAAATGTGGGAGGTCGTGCCGCTCACGCATCGGCCTCCACAATCACCAAACCCGTTGTCTAAACAGCAATGCATAAATCGTCTGCAATAGACGAAAAGACCTGTGATGATGACGTGAATTGCCGATGTAGTAACGGAACACTACTAATGGTAAAACCTACATATTAATCTGACAGTGTCTACTGTTTGCCAATAAATGATAAAATTGATAAAAAATTAACACTTCAGGTAAGTTTGTTTTGAATACAAAGGTTAATTAAATAATTTATCACCACACCAACTGGTAAAGGCCCCCTTGATTGTTCAAATACTAATGAGAAAATTGCATTTATGATTTATCCCACATGTGGGGCAAAGTAATCAGATCTAAATTTTGAGTTTCCTTATGTTAGCTGGTAGAATTTACTTTTAAATGATGATTTTGAATTATAAATTCTTTATAATGTTCATGTGGATTTGATTTTTTTGGTATTTTATAGTTGGTATTTTCCCTGCATTGGCATGGTTATAAATTCTGTGTTTCATTAGGTGGCAATGTTTGTTTAACCCTCGTGCCTTGAATTCTCACAACGCTCAAGATTCCACTTCTCGAACCACTCGCTACGCTCATAGTTCAAATCTTCTGCTTGCCCTGGAATCAACATTAGCATGAGCGGTTAAACAACTGCTTTGCCCCCTTGCCCACTAATAACTATTGTCAAGTTTTATTTTAACCCCCCATGCTAATATTGATACCCGAGCAAGCAAAAGATTCCAAAGTATTTAGAGTTAGAGCAAGAAAGAAGAAAGGTACGTCATAATTTCAAAGATGTTTGACATTTAAAATAACACATGTACTGCGCAGGCGATCAATATCGCTGCATACTTTTCTTGGTCTAAATCTATACAATGGTTAGTGTTTGCAAACAGACTCCAATGTGAAGGCAATGTGTATTAAACTTTATTGTGATATTATTACATTTTATATATAAAAAATATGTTTCTGATTTCAGGACCCAGCCTCTAGCCACTAGAAGTTACAATGTATGCAACAAGAGAGTGAAGATGAAATAGTCAATGCATCTCTGTACAGTCGCCATCAGATATATCGGAACGGCCAAGGTGTTCACAATATCTGAACACGCACTCTAACGCCCTGACAATAGAGGCGTGTTCAGATATTTGTGAGCGCCTTGGCCGCTCCGATATATCTGATGGCGACTGTACCACAAGTAAAATATTTTGAGTGGAAGATGGTTGAGATTGATTCCTGTTTCAACGGACAGACACATGCTATGAAGATTCTCTTAAAAATAATAAAATACAATTAATAAATTCAATGTTTAACATGATAGTGACTTTATTTTGTCTACCCACTAACAACCAATTTGTTCAATGCTGGCGGGCAATGGCGGTAAACTTAAATATTTGATGTGGTATGAAGCTAAATGTTTTGAACATAATGGCAAGCCACTAAAAAGTTTTAATCCTAGATTAGCCATTAAACTGTGGCTGCCAGTCTGATTTGTTAATTGTTATATAAGTACAGTCAGCGTCATATAGTAGGTAGCATCCAAAGTATTCAAATAGTTCGGTACACCATATTATTTGTATGGCGTACTGAACTATTTGAATACTTTGGATGCGACCTACTATACGACGCTGACTGTACTTAATTTAAATATATATAAATTGTATATTATTTCTACGGCCTCCTAGCTAGTCAGTAGTGACAGTGACCCTGCTCTGCTATGTGCTATGAAGTAGGAGGTCCTGGGTTCAAATCCTCATAGGACATTTATTTGTTTTTTAATTGTGTGTGTATATATTAATGGTCTATATCTATTCCCATCTGTCCACACCTCTTGTATGGCGGCGGGGACAAATGGGCCACCACCATGGGACACCATATTAATACACTTTTAGGGGGATCCGAACCTAGGACTTCCAGCTTTGATATGATCATAAAATATAAGATATGTATGTATTTACATTTACACATTGTATTATTGCTCTCATACATATAGGGATATTTTTTTAAATGTCGGATGTCTCTTCTCTTTTGAGCATGAATAGAAGCAGGGGATAACTGACAGAACGGGATAGTCTTATGTATCTTTCAGTAGGAGTAGCAGCGAAAGCGCTATTATTGTTTGTCCTTGTCACAGTCTCACATCTTGTTTTATTCCCCACCGTAAATTGACCACCGTGATTGGTCGAATTCATTTGTTGCCCACCATAACAAATAAATTCGACCAATCATAGCGGCGCAATGCGACGCTATGATTGGTCGAATTTACATGTTTTGTCCCTCACGGAGGCACGCGTACACCACTTCTATAGGATGCTACCTTCTATGCTTTTGAGCAAGTTTTTGTCACCTGCCCTGCTATTCAAACTACTCAAGAATTTACAATGTTTTGTTACCAAGTAGGTCGATTAGTGTAAGACTGTCCTAAAATATATGTATAGCTATATGAGGACAATTTTGTAATGCGTAAGGTTAAGTAAATTAATATACAAACAGCAACACTCCTAACTGTACATCGGTACAGTTAACACTTAACAGTGTGGCTGATGATACCATGTAGGTTTAATATATTTTAATTATTATCACGTTTCTAAGAACAATAGTACATTATTGTCGAGGTTCGGAAGTAGCTACTTGCAAGCTGAGGATTCGTTTTAAACGGACGACCTTGGGAGTCCGTTTAATTGAATCCGAAGCCAGCAAGTAGCCTTCCAGCCGAGTCATATATAGTGCTTTTCTCAAAAATGGTGCAAGAGATATTTTACAGAAGCAACGTTCTAATTTTCACAGAGAAAAGTAAAACCATTAAAAAGATTTGCTTGCCGCCTTTAAAAAAAATAGAAGTGTATTTTTCTGCTGAAAATACGCCAACGTATTTGAGACACCTAAATAGTCGCGGTACCAACATTATATTAATAATAAGTGCTGATCATCTGTTCGGCTGTTTAATGGACCTATGCCTTCATTTGATATGGCCATTTAAAGTTTTAAAAAGTTTGGAACTCGTTTAATAATGGAATTTGTATGCAACATTGCAGTCCCGAAATCGAGACAGCAATGTTTTTAACTTTTTAATTTTTAGAATGACCATACACACTTCGCGACCTATTTTTTAACCGGCAACGTCGACTTTGCCGTCCATTTTTGAGAAAAATTATATTATTTATTACTTAATAATGTTGATATGTTGTCTGTGATATGATCATAAAGTATGAGGATTTACTACAGTGACATCTATTGATAGTCTTTCTCAAACAATCGAGCTATTTAGTGTGTTACAACGGCAAGAAACTAACTGTCTAGTAATGCGATAGATGGCGCTTAGAATAGTTCATGCCATTATTTATTTATTTTTTTCTGCGTCGATTTACTATGTGTAAATGGATGTTTTAAAAGGTTTTTGTTGTAATATGCTAAATAAATTAGAACTATACATGTTAATTTAAAAATTGGCAAGATTTGAAATAACACAAATATATATTTAGGCCCAATGGTGCTCTGAGTGACATCTCTTGGATTTTTGTGGAACTAAGCGAGGCTTGTATGGGCCGATTACTCTATACTATACTTACTTTATGGTATAATACAACTGCTTTATTTTTTTTAAAGATACAAGTTCCGATCATCTTGATTGAAAGAGGTATGTTTTCATTTACAATAATAACTCTTTTTTTTTTTAAATAATAACTTTTTTTTTTAATAATAACTCAATTTTTTTTTAAATAATAACTCTTTTTTTTTAATAATAACTCTTTTTTTTTAATAATAACTCTTTTTTTTAATATTAACTTTTTTTTTTTTTTTTTTTTTTTTTTTTTTTTTTTTTTTTTTTTTTTTGCTGCAGCTGTCATAGAAAAAGTAATGTATGCAACAGCTCATAATTGGTTCTTAAAATTCTCGGGTCTTTTTTTACAAAACTCGACTACGTCTCGTTTTGTAACTTCGACCCTTGAATTTTAAGAACCCTTATTATATCACTGTTGCATAAACTACTAGTATGTTGTTAAAGATCTATCAAAATAGGATAGAATTATAATGACACACACTTTGGCTTTCAAAGTCTAGGTCCATGGGGTCCCAAAGACAAGTTTTTTTGAATAAAATCAGAACTGGTGACCGGGGAGCTGGCGGCTTCCTGGCGGCCGCCAGAATCCTTTGTACAATGCCTCAATGGCCTATTTCAGATTTAAGGTATTTATTAATTTAGTTTAAAAGTTACCTACTGTAATACCTCTTTATTACATCAATTACATGACACGTATAAATATAACATAGAAAGGTGTATTCAACTACTTACCTGACCCTGACACCCAAAACTCGATGCAAGACTGTCACTGGATATTGCTACTTTGATGTAGACTCTGGACCATTCGATGAACTCCGACCGATAATTGTAATATGCGTAGTCAATAGTTTCAATTAAGTGTATTAGCTTCATCTTCAAGTGCGACAAAATCAAAATCATAATTCTAATGAGCACATTGAAGATCGAAAATTCTATTTGGAAACGGACTTCTTTCCAATACGCCAACACGCTTTGAAACATGCTCATGTACGCTACATACGCTTCATTATGTTCAAACACATTCATCCATTGCTTTAAATTTATTAAAAATGTAACGGCATAGCCAATAATCAGGACTGGTACTAGAATGTTGACTCTATTCTTCATTCTTTTCAATTTTCTCATGTAATCAGCGTCTTTGCTGCAATATCCGTGAAGGTCGTTCATCCTCTTGATGAAGACTCTAAAACTCCCTGTTCGGCTTATTGCGATTATGATCGGAATCAAATTGATTGTGGTCACCATATTGTATGAACCAAGAAATAACGATGTTAGTGAGTTACCTTCTATATTATTGAGTGATGCAATAAAGGCTTCCAAACCAACTGCTGTGAATATTAGCACCGAAAATGCCGCTCGGGAAGTTGCAATTATTTTTGACGTACGAGTAAATGAAAACATGTTACGGTAAATACCAAGCATGTTTTCTATAACCATAAGCGTGCGGAGCAAATTTATTTTAGGCATTTTGACATATTCATCAGATGAATCGAACTGCAATGAAACCGATACTGCATTGTGAAAATCCATCAATATGAGTGGGGTTTTTAATATGATTGTCGGCAAATAATAACTTCTATAAATGAAATGTAGTGTTAATTTATTTACACGTTTTTTTATGTTTATTAAATGTCGCCATTTGTAAATTAAAATACATACATGATGAGGGTTATAGCAGTAGTAATTACAGATAGTGGTTATACCGTCAACTATTTATAAACGACCGTGAGTAATTCTTATTCGTTTGCTACTTAAACTAAGCAGACTGATGTACAAATATTAAACTAGTCAGTATCCCACTGGATCCAGCAGAGCGAATTAGACACAACCAATGGCATTAAATTGTGATTGACATCTGTATCTACAATTTATAGATTACTTTCAGAAACTTTCGATACGTATAATGACTCCATGGCCGATTCGGCCACGGCGACTGCTTCAACTCCGTTGAAGTATGGTGTCTCTAGTGTGCTCGCAAGTGGCTGACGTAGCCGATCTTGTTACTAAAAGTTCGCGAACATTGCGGGCATGTGAGCACACCATTTGTGTAATTATAATGTATTGCCGCAAGTGGTCTAGCTTTTATTTCGTCGCGCTTGGCATCCAGCTCTAAGCATCAAAATTTACGATATCTTATTTCACAATCAATGAAAATAGGAAATATCTTATCTCCTACCCGTGACGCCCTTGGGAGTCAAACATTACAACCATGAATACCGTGATAAGTTTATCGTTAACAAACAAACAAAATTCCATAAAAAACTTATCTTATCCAGATAAGGTGCCTAATTTAAATAACATTTTGTTCAAAAACAATAACCTGTTAGTAAATAAGTAATTTTATATATTATATGTTCATTTTTTTATCAGTATAATTGTTGGTAACAGAATTAGATGATTGTGCTAAACATTTCATCATGACTACCTAAACGTAAACAAAAAAGGTACTTTCAACTTAAGATTTATCGGAACACCTGTAAAATAAAACTGTGTTAAATATTACAAATAACGATTATTATTTAACTATAATTTATGTATGGCAGGTGTTACATTAATTAACGACATTTGACTTTTTTATATAGTGGTCAGAACGCATCCAAAGCACGCTTGAGTATGAAATTCCCGTCATAAATTACATAGCAAAAAATGCGTCCCTCTGCCTACCGCGATAACCAAAAATCTAAATTTCATTATCTGCCTCTCTGTCTTCTAAATCTAAATTCTTCGAACTCAGCGTCTTTATATTAGCTAAATCCATTAAACTTGAGGGAAACGCAGGTCGGAGCCGGCAAGGTTCTCGCGCTGCGCCTGTGCTACCATCTCCTCGTTGAACTGCTCGCGCCATGTGCCAACTTTACCTGATAACATTTTTAAAAGTATTATGATCCTTAACCCTTTAACCGCCAGAGTCTGATATATAAGACATTACATATCCAGCTCACCAACTCACTCGAAAGCTCTAATCAAAGGGTTCAACAGCAAAATCGCTAAGGAGCTTCTGGGGCTCAAAAGGCACAAAACTTGCGCGGTGACTAGAATACTGACTGGACACTGTAAGTTGAACAAGCACATGTTTCAAATTGGCAAGAAACAAGATGCGACATGCAGGTTCTGCCAGGAGTCAGAGGAGACTGCAATGCACATTCTCTGTTCCTGTGGACCACTAATGTCAAAAAGAAGTACCTACTTAGGGCGGCATGTATTGCAACCCTATGAGGTACAGAACGTTACGGCCCAAAGCATCTGTAATTTTCTGGATGCAACGGGCATTAGTAATGAACTTTAAAGGGCCGTCACAATAGATCAATACTTGGTCGACGTGACACTCAAAGGCCCGATACCACCCCAATAATAATAATAATATCCAGCTCATTTCGCCACAGTATGATAAATAAGACAAAGATCTGATTTGGTTTTTACAGCACATTTATAACTCCCGTAACTATGCCAAGCTTACTCTGCGTGGTACAATTATTGTCGGTGGCGACACGAGCACGCTCGATCAAAAATTGCTGGCGGTTAAAAGGTTGTTGGCCTAAATCGTATTGCAAAACAGACCGACATAATTGGTAAAAACATACAAATGGCCAAGATTTTTATAGGTAGGTTTGGACTCGGTGTTGGGCAATATACAGTCGCCATCGGATATATCGGAGCGGCCAAGGTGCTCACAAATATCTGAACAGGCCTCTGTTGTCAAGATGTTAGAGTGCATGTTCAGATATTTTTGAGCACCTCAGACGCTCCGATATATCTGATGGCGACTGTACTTTCAGGACCCACCAGATTCATAAAACATTAATCAACAGAGTACCTATAGTTTACCGAGCTATTCTGACACATTTGCGATATTTGTACGATTTTACTGGTTTAGTTGAGAAAGAGAAAAGTCGCAAATTGATTCTCATAATTGAAGTTACCGACAACGGAACGCTAGGTAACATTTCCTCCAGTCTTACCGTTTCTTACAAAGCCCTCGCCGTTAGGGTTGCCAATCTTGACCATCCATGATGGGTTCACTGACTCATTTTTCTTGAAGTTCTTTATGTCCACGTGTTCGCAAAGCTTCATAATATTCTCGTCCGTAGCTTCTTTGCCAAGGAAATGTGCTATCTGTTTAACAGTTGATGGTAAATCCTGAAAGAAATTATAGTCACTAAGATCTAGTGTGTAAGTAAAGGTGCAGTGAGTTTAGGTCCTTCTCCGTACCTTCGCTGATTATTGCGCGGACAGACATGCGACCCTCGATCACGGATATCGTCGTTATTTTTGGTTATTTTAAACAAAAAAAAAGTAATCGATCATTTTAATCAAAAATATCATTAAGTACGCAAATCAATGTTTTAGAACCAATTTTCATGTCAAAAATAGTTTGTGCAAAAATAGTTACATTTATTTAATGATGCGTTTTAGACCTTTCTGTTTTTTTTTTAATCTGGCAAAAGTTGTTTATTCATGTTTCAAATTGATGAAGAAATGCCTCATAAATTGCTATTCATAATTTTTGGCAACCATGCATGTTATGATCTAAAAAAGCGTTGAGATTTTCCAAAACTCTGATACCTGAACCCATTGTACATTAAGGTCCTTAAGTATAAGAAAAATAAAGTGACTAAAGAGCTGTCAGTTATTGGAATCGGGCAGTCCAAGATGTAAGATGGCACCTATTCATTTTAAGGTGGGACTTTATACTTTATGTTACTTAGGTACTGTCCCATAGTAACTATTGCAAATAATGACAAAACTTACCTTTTTCATGTCTTCGTAAAATATGAACATCAAGTTTGGATGATCACGGAGTGCCCACGCCTCTTTTAAATGTGGGAAAAATGGAGACCAGATAACTGAAAAATATCAGATAGCTAATTTTATCTCTTATTTTTCAGTAGGTAGTTATTTTTATATAGAGAAATAGATTTCGTGGGTTTAATCAAGTAATAAAATTTGTTTCTGCTTTATTTCCTGAAAAATTTATAAATTTCTGACTTTCCTTATTCAAGTAGGTACTGAGAATAATATGGAATATTACATTAACCCATTATTTACATTGACCCCTTATTTACATTGACCCTTAAAATGTCACTTACAGACCGTAGCTGATTGAAAATTTGACTGCCTGAAGCAAATTTGTACCTATTTATACTTTTGTCCCAAAATCGGGTACCTTCTACTAAAAATCATTGCGCAACTGCATGACCAACGACTGGCATAAGTAGTAAGTAGATCAATGGATACAATAGATATAGCTGGTCAAGTAAATCTTGACAGTAAAAAAAGGCGCGAAATTCAAATTTTCTATGGGACAATATCCCTCGCGCCTACATTTTTCAAATTTGCCGCCTTTTTTACTGACAAGATCTGCTTGACCAAGTATAGTTTTTCACCTAAATCACTTATAAAAAGGTTCCAATAACTTTTAAAGTCTCCTGTATAATTCCAAAAGAGTTTAGTATGATGGTAATAGGACACGGCAACGTCCCTCGGGTCTCGGGCTACATATACCACTTTGGCAGTATCCAGTAGGTTAGAAGGTAAAAGTGAGAAAGGCAAATGTGTCTTGATGAGAAGGGGAAGGCGCGGCGACTACTTCATCATAAGAGTGCACAAATGACATGGCTTCTTTGAGTAACTCTGGGTCCATGCTTTGTATTTTTTGCGGCTCCAAATACAATGCATGATTCACTCTGCAAGAAAATAAATATGTAACATCAGGCGTGGCTCACTCCGCGATTTCGGCGCTATGCTACAGGTAGCTAAAAGTACATCCGTTCCGGCCCCAATTTTGGGGAAAGCCATAAGCCGCGCGTGGCGCTGTCGACACCTAGCGGCCATATCTGTGCTAATCGTAACAGACGCGTTTTGTTAGTTAGAGAGTGAGTCTTCTGTACTTAGTACTATTATTTATTCTGTAGTAACATTACCGCTCGCATGATGGGCGAGACAGCAATAGGTATATTACGCGCGTGCGATAGAGGTATTAGGAACAAGCGGGTCAATTAACAAAAATCTTCGCGCTTAGCGACCATATAATAGTCGAAAGGGCAGAATCATTAGTACATGTTTGTCGGTATATGTAACGTTATGTATGAAAAGGGACCTTATTGTCGATGGCGCTTACGCCATTAGTAACGATGCTTCGATATAAATACAATGCCGCGCGACGCTGTGCGGCGTAAGCGCCATCGACAATAAGGTCCCTTTTCATAGATAATGCAATAATTATCACAAGAGTCCAGTAATAACATGCTGAAACGCACAAAATAAGGCCAAGCTTATTGTGATTTAGTTATTTCTCAATTACTCACAAAGTATTTAATCAAGAACATTCATAGATCAACTTACTCCAGGAACATGAATCTCTCTTGCAAAGGTATCTTCACAGCCTTGTCGAAGTCAGTCATTCATGAGCAGCCAGACTATTTCTTGCGTCCAAGTTGTCCCTAATCATAAGAAATTTGTTTAAAAATATCTTTCAGAATATGGTGGTGGGTCGGTACATACCCAAAAACCTAAGTAAACTCTTATAACCGCACAAAACTAAGTATTTAAGTACTTATATATACAGTCGGCAAAGCGGAATTATACATTACAGACTGATGTAGTGCATAATCCTTTACCATCGTATTTTCTCGGAAACATTCGTATTTGTTATGCTACTTCAGTCAATGTACTGATTTTGTGGCTTTAGTGGTGCTTGTGTTTAAAGAAAAAAAGTAGAATTACTTTACTCGTAGATGTGCTATGTAGGGGCGTGACTTTAAAAAGCGTGGGTTTATCTGGACACTAGTTTGTTGCTGTACCCTTACCAGAGCGCGGAAACGTGGCCACCCAAATATCGTCGGGTCTTACGACCATATTTCTGTAGTTGTCAGCATCTTCTTTATACACCATAAGTTGACAATTTTCGACATCTCCAAAACGGCCGTATTTTGCTTTGTCTGTAAACAAGATCTTAAGACTTGTAACATCCTAAGAGTAGCTAGGTCACTCAATTTCACCCATTTTTTTTTTATTTCTTATTTTATAGATACATAATATAATACTTTATCTGTGATATATACGTAAGTTAGGTTTGGTAAATATTTATTAGATATATTTATATAAAAATATTATATATTTGGTCTGGTCCCAACCATTCAAAAATTATAAAATAAAATTAATCTCTTAATATAAACGAAATAATAATTATATGTACCTAAACAAACTAGCAAATATTGATACAATCATTAGGCTTAGGTGCACATCTGTACCTATGTGCAAGTTACGGTACGTTACGGTCAAGAAAGTTGAAAATGTACTCGAAAATTTCAGGAAAATTTCATAGGAAACAACATTTCGATCCCCATACAAATATATCACAAGTTGCCGAAATTTTAAATGTGAAAATTTCGCAATTATGGAAAGTTTCCTGATCACCAGTAAGTATTGGTACAGTAAGCCTCATAGTCTGGCGTTAAATTAAACACAAGTCGTCTCCTTCACGATTTTCGTAGACATCTCTTCTAAATACCTAAAACTGGTATGGATGTGTTCCTCGTCGTCTCTAGAATACGAATTGACCGGTTTTAGTTTATGGAGAGGGGGACGTGTCGATAAAAAGGGGGGGAATGTGGGCGGCCGACCAGCATTGATATTTGTTCACATCTTGAGTCCTATGGGACCGATCGGTTCGTTTCAGGTGTCGTTTGAAAGAGTATTAAACGTGCTATTATTGCTTCATAATAACTGTAGTCATAACTGTAGTCGTTTAGAAAATATTTTAAAATATATGATTTTTTACCGTGCATGGATGGCATAAGTACTGACAAAACATGCGTCTAACTCAATAAATTATAACTTTACCGCAATTAATGTTATTACAAAATATACGAGAAATTTCATTAGCTTTCTAAAAACATAAGGTTTATTGGTGTATTGTATTATATAACCATGTAATGATGAATTTTGTTCAGCATGGGTCACTACGCACCGTCACGTAAATGGCGGGCGACCGACCACAACTGTTCATTGTTTCTCGGGTTCTATTTTACTGATCAATTGGTGATGGATACCATTAGAAAGAATGTTAAATGTACAATAATTGGTTTCTAATAACCGTAGTCATAACTGTAGTCATTTACAAAATAATTGAAAATATATGATTTTTACCGTGCATGGACATAAGTACTGGTAAAACATGCTTCTAACTCAGTAGATTATAACATTACCGCAATAAATATTTTCAAAATATACGGGAAATTTTATGAGCTATCCAAAAATATAAGTTTTATTGCTTTATAATGTTGTATAACTAAGTAATCATGAATTTTGTTCAGCATGGGTACTGTGCACCGTCACGTAAATGGAGCCCGGCCATCGTTGAGTTTTCATTATATTTCAGGTTCTATTTTTCTGATACATGGTGGATACCATTTGCAAGCATATTAAATTTTCTGTGAATACTCGATTGTTTGAAATCTGAGGCCCAAAATAACCATTTTAAAAATATTAAAGAAAATGTTTAATTTTTACCTTAGAGGTTTGCTTAGTGACTGAAATAATTTGAGAAAGAGATAATGTAGTAAATATAGCGTGAAATTTTTAGAGTAAAATCAGCAAACTATTTATTAACTTTCCAAAAATATTGTTTAGTTACCGTACAACTATAAACATATATGTAGGTATGCCAGGACCAATTTCGCCAAGCAAGCAAACACACGGCGCGGCGAGCGCCTGGTAGACCAGCAGCATTCTATTATTGTTTGACAGTACATTTTATAATGTAGGTATCCAAAATGATAAAATATCGATATAAATGATGGTTTGTTTGTTTTGTTTTTTTATCACAGGAAACTTAAGTATAGTTTGACTCTTTTGACAAAAGCCCAGTTCTAGGTTCATAACATCGTTAAGTTCGTAGCTTTCATGATTGCAAAACCACTGCATATGAAGTACTTAATATCTGTGTTGTTATTTGACTCACGCGTCTACACGTAAAACGTTTTCAACCCCACTCCGTAGTTAATAATTTAAAATCACCTTTTTAGTGAGATCTGAGGCTTGTGGCGTTAAAGAGATATTTGTCGCCGCACGCTCCAGGATGCAAAATAAGTGACTACTATTTGAGTAGCAGCGTATGTCCACATAATAACTATCCGTGAAGTCCGGTTTTAAGTATAGTAATAGTAAGATAAGGTCAATATTGAGTAAACTATCTATATTATATTTATTTACTATTTTATTTTACGGTCTAATTTATAGTTTTTGCTTACCTATTGATTCATTGGCGTTTGGCATTGTAGTTTTAGCTTGTAAGTATGACTCTATTGACAGTTATAAGATGTACTACGGTATTTAAATAACGCTCGTCTGTAACTACATGATCTTAGATCTATAATAGCGACTCATAACTTCTCTGTTCGACTGTAAGTCATACAAGAGAGTTAAGTAGCGATTGCGATATAAAAAGCTATAAGTAGAAGGCTTTATCACACGTTTAGAACCTTAAGTGCAAATTGCAGATTATTACTCATATAGATGTTAAGGTTGTTCAATTCACTTTGAGCTATAAGCTATAATACTAGCAGCTTAACATGCAATATAGCCAAAACAGCTACTGTAGATCTTAAATCTTTAGATGAACCTTTTAAACACTTTTATCTCACCAGAGCCTATAAACTCTAAACAAAGACTATAGATGTAGCTATTCTAATAGAGCCAGGCTGTCTTTAGGTAAGAAAATAGGTGCTAAGTGTCGCCTAATTGTTTGTTGGGATTTATATGACGGTGCGCAGTGACCCATGCTGAACAAAATTCATTATTACTTGGTTATATAATATCTTACACCAATAAATCTTATGTTTTTGGAAAGCTAATGAAATGTCTCGTATATTTTGTAAATACATTAATTTCGATAAAGTTATAATTTATTAAGTTAGAACCATGTTTTAGCAGTACTTATGTGCATGCACGGTAAAAAATCATGTTTTCAATTATTTTGAAAATGACTAAAGTTATGACTACAGTTATTGAAAACCAATTATAGTACGTTTAATATTCTTTCAAATGGTATCTATCACGAACTGATCAATAAAATAAAACCCGAGAAATAATGAAAAGTTGACGCCGATCGCCTGCCATTTACGTGACGGCGCTTAGTGACCCATGCTGAACAAAATTCGTAATTACTTGGTTATATAATATCATACACCAATAAAACTTATATTTTTGGAAAGCTAATGAAATTTCAAGTACATTTTGTAAGAATATTATTGGAGTAAAGTTATAATTTATTGAGTTAGACGCATATTTTATCAGTACTTATGCCATCCATGCACGGTAAAAAAATCAAATATTTTAAAATATTTTGTAAATTACTAAAGTTATGACTACGGCTATTAGAAACCATTTATTGTACGTTTAATAACCTTTCAAATGGTACCTATCAGCAATTGATCAATAAAATAGAACCCGAGAAATAATGAAAAGTTTACGTCGGTCGCCCGCCATTTACGTAACGGTGCGTAGTGACCCATGCTGAACAAAATTCGTTATTAATTGGTTATATAATATCATACGCCAATAAAACTTATGTTTTTGGTAAGCTAATGAAATGTCTCGTATATTTTGTAATAAAATAATTGCGGTATTGTTGTAATTTATTGAGTTAGGCGCATATTTAATCAGTACTTATGCCATCCATGCACGGTATAAAATCAAATATTTTAAAATATTTTGTAAACGACTACAGTTATGACTACGGTTATTATGAAACAATAATAGCACGTTTAATACTCTTTCAAACGACACCTCACACGAACCGATCGGTCCCATAGGACTCAAGATGTGAACAAATATCAATGATGGTCGGCCGCCATCTTTGCCCCCCTTTTTTTCGACCCGTCCCCCACTCCATAAACTAAAACCGGTCATTTCGTATTCTAGAGATCACGAGGAACACATCCATACCAGTTTTAGGTATTTAGAAGAGATGTCGACGACTTTTCTCGAAACAGGCCGATTTCCACCTGTCTATCAGTAGGCTAAACATGGATCTAAGTTAAATATGTACAGTCACCAGCAGAAGTTGCTAAGTGGGCGAGGTTTTCAGAATTACCTTGACACGCTCTTATTCTTTTAACAATAAAGTCGCGTCAAGATCAGTTTGATCAGGTGATCCAGCGGACGCAGCGGGTGCAGGCGGGTCAGGTGGCCCGCTTAGCAACTTTTGCTGCTGACTGTACGTGTACATACGATTAATATATGTACATACGATTAAAATGACGTTTTAAAAGCCACGAAGATTGCGGATCCAGCTCTTGAACTTTTACTTTGTCGCCCATTATGTACCTAGAATATTATGCTTTATCACTTTAATAAGTTATTAGGGTTCCGTAGGTACCTCAAAAGGAAAAATCGGAATCCTTATACATAATTGTGTGTATAATGTAAGCATTGACATGTAAAATGTATACCATTTTATCAATAAATAAATGAATGAATAAATGAATCACTCGTGCGTCTGTCTGTCTGTCCGACCATTGCCCTAGACCTAGAAAGTACTAGGTGTAAAATTTTAACAAAAATACATAAAATACTTCTTTACCTATAGATGACAGGAAAACCTATTAGAAATGTGCAGTCAAGCGTGAGCCGGTTTTTTTTATTACATAATTTCAATCATAGTTTTTATCAATCATCATCACCATCATCTCACGCAGACGAAGTAGCTAGTGCAGTGGTTCCTAACCTGGGGGTAATTACCCCCGTGGGGGTAAAACTGGTATTTTACGGGGGTAATAAGCTAACCTAATATAACAATACAACAAACGTACACGTTTTATTTTTTATTACCATTGGGAGGAGGGGTAAAATCAGGTTCCCTAGTTAGTCATAGGGGTGACCGGACTAAAAAGGTAAGGAACCACTGAGCTAGTGTGTGTATATTCTCATACATCTCCATTTTGATGTAGTTATTAAATATATATATTTTTTAATTATTATAATGTAATATGTATTAACTCAGCTACTGGCTGTTGTATATATAAATATTGTGAGATATTAAGATCTGAATGTTTTTTTGACATATTTATTTTTATGATGATGATGAGATTATAATTTTATTATTACCTTATACTTCAGTAGTTGAATAAAAAGAATCCCTTTTTTATGAAATTAAATATTTACCAGGTATGATCACGTAGTACGTGACACGTACTACTTGGAAAACAGTATTAACTAAATATAGTTTATTGCTTGTTTATATTAAGTCATAATATAATCTCAACCACATGATAAGATTATCATCCATAATGTTTACTCACATAATTATTATTCGTAGGTATAATTACGCGTAGGCGTACTTTGAAATGATAATCCATCGAGGGCGATGATGTAAATATTTTATTAACATAAATTATTTTAGTACAGTCAAATACATAGTTATTGTTTTTAAGTGGCCAAATATATCACATCCTTCCACACTCATCCTTATTTCTATGGTTACAAAGGTGTGTTACGATGTACATATTTTGGCCAAATATGTATTCCGTGCGAATTTTTTCATGGCATTTAACAAAGAAGTGTAAAATTCAATATAGAAACTCCAATTTTGTCGTTATCCTCCTCTTCAGTTATACGTTTTACTATACAACATGAGTAGATTGCAGAAGGACGAGCGTAGAGTTGATGGCCGATGAGATTATTACAAGAAGAATACCCATCTCCACTGTCAACGTCGATATTACTTTGATCTTGGTCGGACGCACTCACATTTTTTGTTTGATTCCCCACATCTTCGCTCCGCTCCCTCTCAGTAGACACTGGACAGGTAGCCTCATAAACTATACTTAGGGGTCATCCATTAATTACGTCACACGAATTTCTAGGTTTTTTGACCCCTCCTACTTTTTTGACAAGGAGGGGGCTCCTTGTCACACTTGGTCACATTTGGCAAACCCCTCCACCCTAGTGTGACGTCACATTTTTTCTACGAAATCGCCAAATCGAATTAAGTAAGTACCTAAGTATTATTAATATTTTATCAAAATATTTTTGACGATATAAATATTAGTAATTTTATAACCCAAAACTGCTTAGGAAAAAAAATTAAACGAATAAAAACGAGTATCGTTTTAAAAACACAGTTTTATGTACAGCGAATAAAATAATTTAAATAAATTTTCGGTTACTGATGAAGTTAAAGTGACGTCACAAAGTTTGTGTCTCCCCCCCTCCCCCATGTCACAATATGTCACATTTTCTTGACCCCCTCCCTCCCCCTAAACGTGTGATGTAATTAAGACGATTGGAAGGCCCAATGCCCTTGAGCGTCAGGGCGGAGCTAAGCGCTCTGTACCCGCACCACCCGCTTACCCCGCTCGCTGCGATCGTACGTGAATTTTGTATCGCTGCACCGCCACGAGGTTCAAAGAATAAGATACAGCCCAGAGGCGTGCAGTTGGCGCTATACTCGTATACCTTTTGTTTGCAGCCGTGCGATTGCCAAGTCATTATATGTATTACAAATTAAAGATATATATTTGATACAGTTTTAACACCCCCTGGCACTGATTAAAATAACCGACTTGGTTTCACATTACATCTCAAAACTTTTTTGTAGTAGAAGCGTTGCGAGACTTGCACCTTTTTACATGTAATGTTTTTGATGGGATCTCATCTCTTTTTGTAGACAGCCCTTCTTTTCGGGTACTCATACTATGTATACACATATCATAAAGAAACACATCTTCATTCATACACACATCGTACATCGTAGTGTACCTTTACTTTACTACCTACTATTTGTAGGAACTGCAACAGTAACTTTGTAATAGCAAATATTTATATGGGATTACAAACTTACTTATGCAGTTCTTAGATCTTTAAAACGTGACTGATATTGCAGTATTTTTAGGTTTTAAAATTAAATTTAAAAACTACTTATATTAAAAATTTGAAGCTTGTGGATATACTAGAAGTACCTTAGAATTATGATGATCGTAGGTGAGTGAGTGAGTGAGTGAGTGTGTCAGTGTCGAAAATAAGGAACTTTGACGTACAATAATTCTTAAACTACTAGTTCAAATTGAATGTTTTTTAAGAATATATCTTAAGCATGTTTAGCCCTATATATTACTGAAAATTCAGGGTTTTAGCTTCAGCCAGCACAAAATTACAGGACGTCGAAAATGGCCTGAATCGCTTCGAGAAAAGGATGGTACGGCCTCTTTTTTTGCTCGACTTGGCGGGGGCACTGCCGTGCCCCCAGATTTACTTAATAAACTAACATCATTTTAATGGGTAACAATCCTAAAAATGTAATGGTTTCTGAATCAAACTAGGTATATAGTATATACCTACAACATAAATTGCCAATGTTGATCAATTTTTTTTAGAAATTGAACTTTATTAATAACGTTAAATTTTAATGGCAATATGTCGGCGCATGTTCGAAAACATTTTTTATATATTTCAAATGAAGCTTTCTCAAACATAAGTGGAAATATTGTCATTACGTTCGTAATAATAGGCTGCGAAACACCGTGTTGCGCGCGCTAAAGCGCGTCACAACCAAATCAACATTCTGCAGTTATTTAATCTTTGGCCACAATAACTCCAATTTTATTGCACCTCGGCTCAGAACAAGCATGCAGAATACAAGGAAGGCACGGAGCGACGAGCGACACAGCCTCCTCGTCTCAAAGCTAGCACACGACTGCCGGCCACGCCTTTTTCGAGCTACATACGCACAAAATGTTGAAAAATATTCGATTTCTTAAAAAAAAATTATTTATTAACATTATTCTACGTTGCATTTGTAGTATCTGTTAAAACAATTATTCTAGTTTAAAAATAACTTTAATCGAATAAACCGTTTACTAGAAATAGGCAAAGTTAGACGCAAAACGGCCTGTCGTAATGTTCCTTTTTTGGAAAAACTATAAGTCATAGGGAACAAGTCAAACGTTGGAAATGTTGTACATAAAACGTAAAATCATATATATTTTTGTCATATTTTTTTGTTGAACCGTTAAGAAGATATAGACTCTAGAATGTTAGAGTTTTCGGCCAAAAACGGCGTCTAGCGCCTTAATGGATGACCCCTTAGTTACTGTTTTCAATATTTGTTTCATTTCACAAAGGAAACGTCATTTCATTTTGAATTTAATTTGTTCAATTCATTACAATAATATGACCTGTTCCAATTGTTCCATTGAAATAACAAACGGTCACAGAGACCGCAAATTTGTAGATGTCGATCGATTTATCAAAATCAGTTAAGTTGTCCTCTTTAGTAGCTACCCATTAGTTCTGCCAGACCGTTCAGAGATAAATTGCCCACCTAATATATCACTATAGAATGATATACGCCATCCAGACTGTGTTCAACTATTGCCCAAGATTCCAAGCCTGGACACAGATTAATCAGTCCGTGTTTTTTTTAATAATCTCTAGGGAGTTCAATTACTCTGTGGCTAGGTTAATTTAAAATATATATACGTTCATATTTAGCGATGTGTATTAAGCACGTGTTCAGTAGTTAAAAATGTCGAGCAACCATCGTACTTAAAATGTGAGTGGGCGTTTAAATATATTATGTATGTATTTAATATCTTTTGATATGTACCTATCTCACAGAAGTTTTGCCTGATTATTTCGGTGGTACTATTTAATTAATTGTCGCGTGTATATTTCTGCAAAACTCTGAAACGGTCTAAAAGTTTCCAGGAATGTTTCCAGTAATGTAATATCTACAGAACATGTTCTATAAGACAAACATGTCATATTTCCGCAAAAAACTGTAAATGCCTTGAGAAAATCCAACGGAAAAATAATATTATTTTCTCTGGGTATAAAATAGATTGTATCCATAAGTTTCTTCCGGAAACGAGTGAGGTAGTAACTAAGTGGTGTTTGAAAGGAAATATTTATAAATTTTAAAGTAGGTACCTACTTTAAGATGCTTAAACTTATTCTCCTTCGTTAAAAAACTTTACTTGGCTCGTTTAATCTAACTTTTTTAAGGGGACCAAACAAAAAAGAAAAAAGCGGCCAAGTGCGAGTCGGACTCGCCCATGAAGGGTTCCGTATTTAGGCGATTTAAGACGTATAAAAAAAAACTACTTACTAGATCTCGTTCAAACCAATTTTCGGTGGAAGTTTACATGGTAATGTACATCATATATTTTTTTAGTTTTATCATTCTCTTATTTTAGAAGTTACAGGGGGGGGGGACACACATTTTACCACTTTGGAAGTGTCTCTCGCGCAAACTATTCAGTTTAGAAAAAAATGATATTATAAACCTCAATATCATTTTTGAAGACCTATCCATAGATACCCCACACGTATGGGTTTGATGAAAAAAAAAATTTTGAGTTTCAGTTCGAAGTATGGGGAACCCCAAAAATTTATTGTTTTTTTCTATTTTTGTGTGAAAATCTTAATGCGGTTCACAGAATACATCTACTTACCAAGTTTCAACAGTATAGTTCTTATAGTTTCGGAGAAAAGTGGCTGTGACATACGGACGGACAGACAGACGGACAGACGGACAGACAGACAGACATGACGAATCTATAAGGGTTCCGTTTTTTGCCATTTGGCTACGGAACCCTAAAAAGCGGTTAGACCACTAACCGTATAATGAAAAAAGTACAATTTATTGGTAAGTAATTTCTTAAGGTCCACAACATACTATTTATTTTATACTAAATATGATTATAGTTTAATGGATAGGTAAATGGAATGCGATATGTCATGTCAAATGAAAAATTAAAAAATAAGACAAATATAATACGAGTGTGTATGAAACGGAAAACAGTGACATATTAAACATAAAATAATTTTTTATACCACATCGATTGCAAAAAGCATATGCTGGATGCCTGATGGTATGCGAATACTGAGGGCCTACCGCAAACACCGAAGGGCATCTTTCTCTTTTACCCCAATTAAAACGTAATAAGGAGTAAGATGCCAGCAATTTGCGAACTTCGATTGTCGCGGTTAAATAGCCCTGCGTCAGCTTATTTAAGGGCGCCACAAGGGCCTTGCCAATCCTTTATAATTTTGTGATTTTCTTGATTTTCTAGATATCCATACAATTGTTAGTAATTACAGTGTGATATCAAAATGATATCTAAATAATGTCACACGCGCATGCATTTAGCTTGTACTTGTCCGTACACGTATTGTCGCAACCGAGACGCTCGGGTGACTGACATCATTTTGATGTCTCAATATAAGTTTGATTTGTCCTCAGGGTTCAACTTGAGTGACTTTCAAATTAAAGGAAAACAAGGCACTTCAACTTCAGCGAACATGATTTGCTTAAAAAATGTACTACCATTTATTCGTTGGAAAAGTTTCTATTCAAAATTCCGACCAAAACAGAAATTACGGGCGTGATGAAGTGTTGAAAATTGTCACAAAGTTTCTGCCAAATGTCCCTCAAAAGTATCTTAAATCTTTTGCTTCGAGGCCACAAGTTTTTTTTTATTATTGATATACCTCTAGGTTTTAATTTTCTCAGGGTTATTTAATATATATTAAAGAATTCATGCTGTTCTACATCAATTGCGCGTATGTTGGTAGTAACTTCGCTTCGTTATCAAATTAAAGTTCGTTGAGAGTTGGCAATAATCATTCATTCAATTTAAGAGCTGGGCTCTTGTGGGTGCAGCGTGATGAAATTGTCTCCACCTTGGTCACTCCGAAGCCAGCCCCTTAGTGTCCTGGTACGACACGGCCCCTACATGCTCTTATAATAGGCAATAATAGGTACCCTGAATTCGCCTTTAATACGTAACTTCGCCTTAACTATAATAAAATATTAATTTCCCTCGAACTTGTATCATGGGTGATTAAAAGTAACGAAACGTGTAGCATTTGGAATAAGTTTTAGTGAATATTCACAATTAAGAGGAAAGGGGACGGCCAAGCCTCCATACAAACGTAGTGCCCATTTACCTACCTCTCTCTGAATATTGACATTTTATGGAAAATATTTTAATATAATTTGATGTAAGTATGCCGTTACGTTTGATTTCTTTCGATTTTTTGATGATTGTATAAATTACAGCTACGAACTGAACTAGAAAATGAGTACTTCGTTTGTATGAAAAGGCGATTTCGCGCGGGTACTCCACTTTCGTCTTAAAACGAGGTTTAGGTCGGGTGGTAAAGTTAGGGTACTTATTTTAGTTTTTTTTTGCTTATAACTACATATTTTAGTTTGGCTAAGATGAGCACAAGTGAAGTTAGGGTAAATAGTTAAGCCAACCCTGATTTTCAATGAATTGCAAGATTGATAACGCCATCTGTTTCAAACATACCTACTTATCAATTTTTTAATAAGCAGATACTACTGCGAGCGATACTCCAAATTTTATATTAAAGGAAAAAATGGAAAAAGTTGAAGTTTGTTGATTGGAAATGGAAAAATTGAAAGATTTGCGAGGTCCTGGTAGGCTTCCGAAGCTCAATTGGTTAAGAGACTTAAGAGCATAATTAAGAGCAACGTACGGATTGCGGACATTGCGGGTCCTGCCGTAAGCGTAACTTTTTTCCATATTTTCCTTTAATATAAAAATACCTACTTATGATGAGATTTGTTTGTATTGTCATTACCTCAACAGCTCGCCACCAAGTTGATGCAAACTTTATTCGGAGTCTACTTCAGGTTTCACAAAAATATGAAAAGTATGTAAATCTCGCTCCCGCTAACTTGAACGGTGTCGCTGAAACTCGCTCGAGATGTGAGCGAGATACATTAATCGGCAGAGCGAGAATGTAACATGACGCCGAGAGTCAAGCCGAAGATGAAGAAAACAATGTAGATAAGGGACTAAGGTCTTTAAGTAGGTATACGCGGCGGGATTTTTTTATTATTTACTTTATTTCAATTTTAAAATGTATTTCAGGCAACAAGGCATATTACATATACCTTATAGACTAACATACATATAATTTTATTTTATACACTATTTCGGCGACAGAATGGCGTGGCTCCGTTGAATCGTCTGCTCTGGTGTCGGATTCGGCAGTTTGCCCCGGAACGTCCGAAACACGACACCTTTCGGCCAGAAGTCGGCGCACTCGATGGTCCCCTGCAGCGGTCGCAGCATGCGCACCACAAAAGTGTTGAAGTGATTTTATACTACGTCGGTGGCAAACAAGCATGCGCGTTGCCGACCCTATCACTCCTCACCCTCGTTGAGCTCTGGCAAAGTTACTCACCGGCAGGAACACAACACTATGAGTGGGGTCTAGTGTTTTTTTTACTGCGGTTCTCTGTAAAGTGGAGGTACTTCCCCAGTAGTACACTAAGCCTTAAGAAATCATCATCAGCATTCGCTTGCCTTTATCCCATTCATTTGGGGTCGACGCAGCATGTCTTTCTTCTTCTACATGTCTACTTACCTCTCTCTCGCTCGTCATCATCCACTTGCGTTCGTTTCATATCATCTCTCACACAGTCCATCCACCTTTTCCTCGGTTTTCCTCTTCCTTTACTTCCCTCCACATTCATTCGTAATACCTTTCTCGTCATATGATTTTCATCCCTCCGCATCACATGCCCGTACTACGCTAAGCGATTCGTTCTTACTTTTTCTACTATGGGTGCAACTTTAAAATTTCCTCTTATATACTATTTCTTTATCCTATCCATTCTTGTCAAGCCACACATCCATCTTAACATTCTCATTTCCGCTACATGCAATCTCTTTTCATCCGTTATCTTTAGGGCCCAACACTCTGATTCATACATGATGACAGGTCTTATGATGGTTTTATATCTCTTCTTTATAATCCAGTAAGGAATTTGTCTCTTGAACATTACTTTCAGACACTAATTTAAACAGAAATATTGCTTTGTTAATCCACGAAATAATTACGTGCAAATCATGTAGTGCGAACCCGTCTTAGGTACTTACATTTCACGTAATATTTCTGTATTAACATTTACGTTCCACATCTACGCCATTAATTGCATCTACAAAAAGTTTTAATAGTTACAAAAATACAAAACGCCGACGGCGAAAAATGTGCTTCAATATTTTACATGTTTACGTCCAACATTTTATACTTTTAAAATTATTTTCAGGGAAGAGCACTGGAACAGGGTTCCGGGTTTTACGAGTAGTTTTGTTTTTCGTATGAACTTTCATGTGACCGACATTAGCCGTGTAGAAAAATACTCTAGTTTTTTGAAATATTTTATTCGTAAAATAAGTAAGCTTGTATTAAAATTTAGATTAGTACCTAGTCTCGAAGAAGATTCCTTACTTTATATAGAATTTGACAACTAGAGGCGTATTCTAATTGTAATAATATCAGGCAGGTATCAGAATAATCCACCAGGTCACAGTCATTGCCATTGGCGTGACCAGGAAAAAAACCGCGTCTGCCATCATCTAGTTATGAAATACTTAGGTAATTAGCAAACTAGAAATTTGCTTCTCCATCCCAGTGCGCTGAAATGAAACCTTCTGTGTATTTAACAACTACACATTTAACCAACAAAGAAGATATTTTATTTTCTGAGCAAGTCATGCATTGTGAAATAGGTCTAGGAACACTTAGTAGCGCAAAGAAAGATAAAATGTAAAAGCAGTACTTATTTATTACTTAAACAATTTTCTACACTAGTTTACACACATACGTATTTGTTTTAAGGTCAAATAAAATGGTTGGTATTTACTAACAAATATGAGACGAAAATACTTATCTAAGTAAATAAGCTGGTACTTAAGTAATAAACGCTGAAACGAGACATATGTCCTCTGCCATTGTTAGCTAAAGTTAGGGACATAGATAGGAGTTCCATGGATTCGAGTTGCTTTGTCGAATTAAGTAGAATCCCACCCTCAGTTTACACTTGCCCCTATTATGAAGTATTTTCATTATTAAATATAAACATAAATAGTGATAAGTATAAACTGGGGTCCCTTTGTTTCCCATAAAGTATTAAGTCATAATGAATTGTTTGTCATATTATCATTAGTCATTAAACTGAAACCGTTAACTTTACAGGCTTTCGTAAGATTATCCTATAGATTGGTTAGGTTAGGTTGGGTTTGTTTTATGGCAATCCTGAAAAGTGACGCGTTTCTGAACCGAATAAATTATGACTAACGAAAATGCGGGCAAAAATTACATTAAGTATGTGACTTAAAACTTTTTGGGAAAAAACCGAGACCCGTATAAACTATGTGCTTATTATTATTATTGGGGTGGTATCGGGCCTTTGAGTGTCACGTCGACCAAGTATTGATCTATTGTGACGGCCCTTTAAAGTTCATTACTAATGCCCGTTGCATCCAGAAAATTACAGATGCTTTGGGCCGTAACGTTCTGTACCTCATAGGGTTGCAATACATGCCGCCCTAAGTAGGTACTTCTTTTTGACATTAGTGGTCCACAGGAACAGAGAATGTGCATTGCAGTCTCCTCTGACTCCTGGCAGAACCTGCATGTCGCATCTTGTGCTTACTTAGATGTTGAAGTTTTATTGTTGAATCAAAACAGTTCACACAACATGGTTAAATTGCAAAAGAATAATAGTATACGAAATGACAGTACTGGCAATATACGGCAGCATTGGCATATGTAAGGGCACTCCGGTGGTTATTTCAATTCCGGTGGGGTTCACCAATATTCCACGATGAAGGTTTTTCACCGACTTCCTTAACTCGGCCACTCCGTCGCCATCAACTGCAAGTAATATATTATTATAAATATTATAATATCGGGGAGTGCAACTACGCTGGTTTGTTGAGCGTTGGACTACCCCGCGCTCAGTACGGTTACCATCAGTTTGGCACTGACATAAACGCCGTCGAGAACGTAATTTACTTTCTATACATCTCGTTTGCACTAATATGCGAGTACGAGCGAGATGTATAGAAAGTAAATTACGTTCTCGACGGCGTTTATGTCAGTGCCAAACTGATGGTAGCCGTAATAGTGCCAATTAGAATTACACGACCCTTTTTTCGCAGGTAGCGGCACGTGCGGTTTTACTTAACACAATAGACAAAGGATTAGCCATTCGAGGCCAGCTTCAAATCTACGGACTATAACATGATAAATGAAGCCCCATTTAGACGGTTCAAGAACTTGCATGCAATATTCGATACATTGCTAACTACAGAGCACCTTAAGAAGCATAGAGCCCAAGTCAGGATAGCCCACAGACAAGACATCCTCTAGACTGAGCATAGTAACCCTACCCCCTCTGCCACTTATACGGTAGTTTTACTCCATCTTCGAGTCAATCCCGTGCCGTGATTGGTCCGTGTCTTTGAACGGACAAATCACGGCACGGGATTCGCTCACCTCGTCCCCCCGCACCCCCGTATTTTTGGCAGCATCGGTTTCATGAAATAATTGCTCTAAAATCAGTCTAGAGGATTCCTAGTCTATGGGATAGCCTTAACTAACAGGCCAATTCGAACATACACTGACATCAAAATGATATTATATATGAATGATAAACTTCGTAAAAAGGTATTTTATTAAAAACAAAAAACCCTATTCAGCGATTTTAAAAATTCATCCCCCGAGGAGGTGAAAAAGGGGTTGAAAGTTTGTATGGAGATCAAATATTTTTGAGAGTGCGGGACTTAAATCTTTGTATAAAGCCATATTATTAGAACACAAGAAAACTAATTTCAGCGTTTTTAAAAATTCATCCCATAACAGGGTTAAAAAGGGGTGGAAAGATTGTATAGGTTATAATTTTATTTAAAGCTAGGAACTTGAAGCTTTGTAAAAAGGTAAAGGTAAAGAAAACTAATTTCAGAGTCTTTGATAATTCATCCCCCAAGGTGGTGAAGGGGTCAAAAATTTGTATGGAACCCAAATATTTATTTGAGTGCGGGTCTTGAATCGTTGTATAAAGGCATATTATTACAATACAAGAAAAGTAATTTCAGCGTTTTTAAAAATTCATCCCCTAAAAGTATAAACAGGGGTTGAGAGTTGGTAGAGGGTTCAAATTTTATTTAAAGCTAGGAACTTCAAACTTCGTAAATAGGTAGTTAGGTAGTAGGTTTTATTAAATAGTGGACTTGGAAATCGTCTGGGGGTTGAGAGAGATTATATCGAGAACAATTTTATTCAGTTAGGGGCTTGAAACTTCGTAGCCAGGTTGTGAAAGACAAATCTCATGCGTTGTATAATAATTAACAAATGATTAACCGTCCCTACTGCTTCTTTTGCTGCATAATGTTCTAAAGTTCTAAACTAATGTAGAATGTATAACCACCAATATACGGTATCAGCGTAATTCGTCCCATTCGTTTTTCGTTCATTTCTTATGTCCGTCTCATTCTGTGTTCGTCACTCATTCTTTATTCGTCTCGATCGCTATATGTCCCTATCGTCTTAAGTACAATTATGTAACCTGTCTCTTTCTTAACAAGTCTTTTTCGTTATTCGTCACGGTCTTCCTAGGACTCATTCTTTCTTATTCCCTTTCGATTTTTGTCTCATTCACTTATTCGTCTCTTTTTTTTTCATGCATTCGTTATTAGTCACATTCGTGATTAGTCTCATTCATTTTCAGTCTAATTCTAAGTTCGTTACATTCGTTTTGCGTCTCGTTTTCTTAGTTTTTGTGGCTGCGGAATTAGAAAATTTGCGTTTCAAAAATCATGGCCAACATCTTGATGTTGGCCATGATTTTATTGTAAACGAATACCATGACGATTATTGACGGCATATCAAAATCTATGAATGCAGTTATTCTTATTTTTTCATATGAAATAATGTTTATCTTGAGAAAAATTAACTATCTTAATTATATTAAGTCCCAGACCCTTCAGGGCCCTCATTTTTTTCCGTTCTGTATATGTACGGGACATATAAACTTCAATTTGTTTATGAATTCCGATCCGGAGGACATATGAATAGCAACTAAGACCTACTAGTACGGGACGATTAGCGAACGTGCCCAAAAAAGAACGGAACGAGTTACCATTAAAGACAAAAAAAGAGTTAGACGAATAACGAAAGTGACTAAAGATAAAGTGCGAATGATACCAAAAAAGAGAGACACAAACAAAGACATAGTCCTAGGAAGACCGTGACGAAAAACGAAAAAGACTTGTTAAGAAAGAGACAGGTTACATAATTGTACTTAAGACGATAGGGACATATAGCGATCGAGACGAATAAAGAATGAGTGACGAACACAGAATGAGACGGACATAAGAAATGAACGAAAAACGAATGGGACGAATTACGCTGATATCAAATTTTCGAACAAATGAAATTCACCCTAATTGAAAATACAACAAGATTCTAACTTCCTTGGCTATAATTTTGTATGGTAGGCGGCACGAGAATATAGTATGTTACCGCCGCCGGCACATGGCATGAAATTTACCATGCATGTAGCTGTTCTAATCTAAGAGACCAATTCAAACTTATGTACCTACATTGTGACATGCAAAGTATATCTAAATCATATGTCAGTGCGTCTCCCTCGCGCTAATAAATGTACTGACAGAGCAAAATGCACGCGCGACCTTTTTTTTATAATTAACTGATCGGCGATTGGCTTTAGTCACAATGGAAAGTGAAAACAGAGCCTAATAATTAGATGGAGCTCACCGGTTCAGTAATAATAGCCTATTCACTACATCACTCTTGTTTTAAAGAGACCGAGGTAATATTTGACCTGACATCATTTAGATTTCAGTGTACAAAAAAATTTGATGTAGGAACAAGTCGTCAATTGTTTTAAGCCCCATCTAGACGGTTCAAGAACTTACGGCCATATTCGAACGGGTAAGTAATAGAACGTATACAAACCTATAATATATTGCTCAGAATATATAAATTCAATTAGTATAATTTTGAATGGCATAACGTGCAATAAGTATAACGTGCGATACGTATAACAATGAATTCAATAATTTTATAATGTATAATGAACTTTACATTTAATATCGTTTATGGTAAGTATAAAAAGATATAACGTTGAAATAATATAATATACAAAACAAATACTACGCAATAAACTTAATCTTTTATTTTTCTGGGGGGTAACATTTCTAACCTAACCTAACCTACTTTTCTGGTAGCAGTTTCTTTCTCTGAGGGATCACAGTTCTAACCTAACCTAACCTACTTTTCTGGTAGCAGTTTTTTCTGTGGGGGGGGGGTCACAGTTCTAACCTAACCTAACCTATTTTTATGGTAGCAGTTTCTTTTTTTTCTGTGGGGTAACAGTTCTAACCTAACCTAACCTACTTTTCGGGCAGCAGTTTCTTTTTCTGGGGAGTCACAGTTCTAACCTAACCTAACCTACTTTTCTGACAGTAATTAGTTTCGATGACCTATGAAATACTGAGCTATCCAAATAATTTTACTGATGTTTTGTTCAGATACTTATCATCTTCCTCGCGTTGTCCCGGCATTTTGCCACAGCTCATGGGAGCCTGGGGTCCGCTTGGCAACTAATCCCAGGAATTGGCGTGGGCACTAGTTTTTACGAAAGCGACTGCCATCTGACCTTCCAACCCAGAGGGTAAACTAGGCCCTTATTGGGATTAGTCCGGTTTCCTCACGATGTTTTCCTTCACCGAAAAGCGACTGGTAAATATCAAATGATATTTCGTACATAAGTTCCGAAAAACTCATTGGTACGAGCCGGGGTTTGAACCCGCGACTACTTATATGAGATGTTATTCATTATTTTAATTTATATGCATAATGAATGTTATATTAAATGTAATTAGTTTATTTGTATGTTACACCAAACAGCGGTATGTATATTGTATGTTATATTATTTTTATGTTATACTTATTGAAAATATAGATTTAGTGCATTATACATAAGATTAGTATACGTTTTGAACGTTTGTAAACTGAAATTATACCAAAAGTGCGTATTCATTATGATACGCACCCTGGTCGATCGACTGAATCCATACTGTACCTATAGCTGGTCAACCAAATCTTGTCAGTAAAAAAAGGCGCGAAATTCAAATTTTCTATGGAACGATATCCCTTCGCACCTACATTTTTCAAATTTGCCGCCTTTTTCTACTGTCAAGATCTGGTTGACCAAGTATAGTTAGCAAATGTACAAATGGGGCTTTACATACTTACTCCTCAAAAGTGTGATGTGCAGCCGGGCCAAAGCTCCGATTAGCCGTTTCACTTCGTTCTGCGCCTTGTGTGCGGCGTATATCATAAACGGAGGCGCTGATACATAATTACATAACAGTAGAAGCGTAACGAAACTTCCTGGCTTATTTCTTTCTGTCTGTTAAAAAAAAACAAGTCATAGTAGTTTCAACAAAATTATGCTATAAGTGGATTTCCACTGATGGAAAAGTAGAAACTAGAGCATAAGTAATATTACATTACGATACAAGTGAGAAAAATAGTAAATTCGAACTGAGTGGCGATAAATTAAATCGTCATGAGTTGCGAATTTCCTATTTCTCGCACTTGTATCGTAATATACTACCTATTCAATTTCATCACACTTGCTCGATAAAGATCTTATTTCATAGGCCTTTGTCCTTCAGGTGTACCTACTGAAGGACAAAGGCTTATACAGGGTGATTCATGAGACGTGAGCAGGACTAAGCCTACACAATCAGTAAATGTAAAAGAACGTTCACCACAATATTTAAGTAAAACAATCACGCTTCAGACACTTCACAAACAGAAAGATCTGTTGTAGTACTATTTGGTAAGGACAAATTTAATTATCTTAATGGATACCCTATAACATTAATTAACAAAGATAAAACTTTTTTATACGTTTTGGCAGCCCTTTGAGTAGGTATAAAGAAAATAAAATGTCACACTTGAGTGAGATACGATTTTTCAAGAGTAGGTAACCAGACTCCGATGACACTTTGGCACTTGTTAAAAAAATGTAAGTTAATACAGTCATGAATAATTTTATTAGATATGTATCTAGGATATGTATCTCCAGGATATCTATTTAAATACATTATAATTATTACAACGACAACAATATTACAAAAAACAACAAGTAAATTAAACTTCATGGTAACAGTCATGGCTACTTTAGATAACTGGCAACATTAAAAAAATATATCATAAATTATATTAACATCATATATTAATAATTAGTAAAGTCAATCCAAACTGAGAAACAATAGTGCATATCTGTAAACAAATGCAGGAACTTACTTGAGACATAATCGCAATGATTCCTTTATAAGCTAGGAATATGAAATAAAGAATTCCAAGGAATAGGGAAAGTGTAATCTGAAACGTTAAATTACATATAAGAATCAAGTGTAGTATCGTATACAGTGTGTAAATTCAATACGGGCGAATATTATTTAAACGGTGGTTAGCATATGTAATACAATACAACACACAAGTTACGGGATACGAGCTTTTTAAAGTACTTGTTGTTGCTACGCTTCGCTTGTTGCGAGCTACTATTAAAAAGCTCGTATCTCGTAATGTCATGTCTCTTATGTTTGCAGTAGGTACAGGTACATTGCTGATCGGTAAATAAAAAAATAATAATTACGGGGCCAATAAAGTGTAACTTAGAAAAACTTCTTAATTAATGATTAAAACGGATACATTATATATCGGGTTTAATTTACTGCCCGTATTGGATTTACACACTGTATAGGAATTACAAACGCTATATTTAATTTGTTTTATTTCATTTTAGTTCACGTAGAAGTCGTGAAGACTTTCAACTCTGTTATTTCAATAATTATGACATTATTAACCAAGGTTTTCACCGAGGCACTTAACAATAACTATTAAATTAAAAATTAAAAAACCCCCTACGCATTATGACAAAAAAATGCATTTTATACCTACCAAAAATACCTTACATCATTTTGGAAAAGAGCGGATACTCTTCAAACTGCTGGATGGATGTTTATCAATAGGTAAGAACCATCGCAAGGAAACTCGCTTTCACGTAAAAAAACTGCATCGAAATTGATCCATCCTTTTGAGAGCTACGATGCCACAGAGAGACATACCGACAGACATTGGCGTCAAACATAATAACAAACCTTTTTTGCGTCAGGCGTTATAAACTAGTTTTGACTGAAAAATCCTAGTTAAAACTAATTGTCACTAATAAAGATGTTTCGGAAACTAGTTTTTAAAGTAAAAACGCGTTTTGACGTTTTAACCAATACGATGCAGAAAATTATTTTTGACTAGGTAAAACGCGTTTAACTTAAAACCAATGATTTATAACTCAAGATAGGTAGGTTATAGGCGTTCCAAAATTGTAGTGCTTACCTTGTGACAAATTGGACAAGTTGCCTTTAGTCGCGGCTGGACAAGCGAGAAATGTGCACGTGCTAACGGGAGCTCGCGCACCGAAAGAGAAAGAAACGAGCTTATGTTTAACAACGAGTGTGACAAAGATGGATGGAATGAGAAAATTAATCAAAAATAACAGATTTCTTCGGAGGCACAGAAATAAATATGGAAGTATTTTTTGTGCTCCTCAAGTATGAGTATAACCATATAGGTTATATAATATCATTGCTTAAAACGGCGTTTTACGGTAGCATAATTATCTACTAAATTACCTGAATACCGAAGCACTTTGTAAGACGATCTCTGCACACAGACAAGTGATGAGCTATAGTAGCAGAATTTTCTATACTCGCTCGAAGCTCGCATATTGATCTCTTCTGTGCAACCTCACACTCAAAATCACCATTTTCCAATATTATTAATGATTTCACTACAGCCAGATTTATAAACTTGACACCTATACAAACTATGTCGAACAACACAATAACAGATAAGAGCTCTATAAAGTAACGGTACTCCATAATCATAAACTGCCATGTGTGAATTGCAAAAAATATATAACCCATCATAGACCTTTCAATTACAATATTTTTAATGGTATTAGAAAAAAATTGCAACATTATTGTCGTATAATTTATGGTATACAAACAAAATATTGCTAATCCGCATTTTTTTGCTCTTTTTAAAAATGCTTGCATTTCTATACACGATTTTAGCTCATCATATATGGTTGTAATATGCAAATATAAGACTTTATATTCTTCAGCATTTTTTATCGCAAGGACGATAACTAAAATTGCGTTAACCCTTGACAAACTCAAAAAACATGTCAAATATACTGTATCCATATTTATATCATCTTTCATGAAAGAAAATGATGCGTGAATCCCATGAGCAGCAACTGCGAGTTCTAAAGTTATACACATAATGCCAAATATCTTATGATACTTATTTAAAAATGAGAAATTTCTATATATACATGCAATATTTTCGGCCACAAGAAACCTTCTGATTATATCCATGGCTGGTCAAAGATTGATCGTATTTAAACGAATGTTTACGGAGGTTATTGTCATTATTCTACTACTCGTAAATAAATTAGGTTGTTGAAAAGTAATCAAATGTCTGACGGCGTTTAGTAACAGTCTTCTAAAAGCAATTGTCTTAATTGGGCAATTTCCAATGATGGTTCCATTATATTATTTGGAAAACAAATAAAATACGAATGAAGTTGCAAGTTTTAGATGTAGCTGATATTCTTAAGTAGGTATGTATGTTTGGTGTGAATAAAATATGACTCTGAAAGTTAATTTACTATAAAAGCACAACCAATATTAACATGAGGATGAGGTGAAAGCAAAATTGTAGATCATTTTGACGGTTTAAGAAGAAATGTCATGTCAAATTTACACTAGAAGTATAAGTGTATTTATTTGCGTGAGAACCGCACCTATTATAATTCTTATTGCATCCGAGTTTAACATTTTCATAAACACAAATCTGGAATAAACAAGACCGTTAACACCATCGTGACAATGTTTGTTCAAAATCTCCGTCACATTCTTTTGGATCGTATAAAATGGCAATATAGATGCCTAGCACGAACGCATCGCGAGGAAGATGACAAATAGTGCTGCAATCCGAAATACAGACACTTATGACGCACATGCTAGGCATGTCGGTTAGTCGTGTTCTCTTAATCCTTTGTCGAAGGTGCCAATTAAAGTAGCACTGAAATTAGAATTTTCAAATAACGGTCCAGGGTTTGAACCCCGGCTCGTATCAATGAGTTTTTCGGAATTTATGTACGATGTATGATTTGATATTAACCGGTCACATGTCGGTGAAGGAAAACTTTGTAACGATACCGGACTGATCCAAAACAGGCTTCCCTGAGGATAACGCTAAGATATTATAACTACAGATAAATTAGAGGCGTTCCAAAATTGAAGCGCTTAAAAATTGTACAAATTGTCTAACAAGCTCCCGCACACGGATAGAGAAAGAAACAGGCTTATCAACAAAACAGATTCATTCGTAGGCAGTGTCTCTCATTATGGTATGAATGAGCCTAACCTATCTGTATAGTTATTATTTAGTAGTTTCATTGGACAACGCCGGGAAAAATAAAAATATCGCTTAGTGCAACTTGCACCATTCCACTAACCCGGGGTTAGCCAGTTAAACCTGGAGCTACCATGGTTACCAGTACAATGACACTGGTTTTACTGTTTATTCGCTTAACCCCGGGTTAGTAGGATGGATCAAGTGGCCCTTAGAGAAATAGGTATAATTGTACACCGCTAGGAAAAAGAAGAAGATCGCTTAGAGAATAGCTCCCAAACATAATCCGTCGACAAGGGCCGATCGTGTCACTACCAAGTTCGGGCTTTGATATCGTACAGTGCTTAGTGCTGTTCCCCGTCTTACATGCAGATATGGGTCAAATCTCCCTTATATGAACGCTTGATTCCAGTTGACACATTTTATAAAAACCCATTTTAAATGAAAACGCGTTTTCCCTAGTTAAAACTAGTTTTCTCTAACGCCTAAGTTAAAACGTGTTTTCACTAGTTTTCCGTAACATGGCGTTACGGATAATTAGTTTTGAGTAGGATTCTTCATTTTAAACTAGTTTTGACTAGGAAAATCACGCTTTACTAGTTAAAACAAACCCGATTTTTTTGCAATATATAGGCTAACATAAGGCTAAGTTTTTTTTTTCTTATGTGTACAGTTCAGTAAAAATAAATTTCACCGAAATAATTTCTCAAACAATTAGTCAAAACTAGTTTTCACTAAAAGAGTCAAAACTAGTTTTCACTAAGGTACTTTACGAAAACTAGTTTCGGCTGAAAAATCCCAGTTCAAATTTTAACTTATAAAAAACGTTTTAGAAAACTAATTTTAATTTATATTATAAGACAACTTATTGCACCTATACACACATTTTTGCTATAAATATTTAATGGTATGTTGCATGATGAATTATTAATTATAATTAATAATTTTTAGCTTATTTTTATTATTGTTTGTATGTTAATTTGCAAGGTCCTACATATCTATAGACCTTAGTTACCTGATTATAAATGATATATGTATATTTTTAAATATATATACAATTTATGGTTGCCAAAGCGGAACTGTTTAACGTACAAAATCATAAATACAGGTTCTCTGTTAGTAGTCGGATTTCGCTACAAAGCGTAATAAACGCGTTATGGCTACAAGCGTAGCGGGGAAATGCGTTATGCGTCATAAACGTTTGTGATTTCGATGTTTGAATTTAAGAGATTTTGCTAAGTTTTATGAATGTTCATTGTCTGGGTGTACTCGTACCTTATCAAAGTCTTTGCTAATATCAAGCATTACAGTTCTGTTAGCCCCAGATAAGATCAGCTGTGGTGGAGAGATACGGGGCTCGTTAGGAGCGTCTTTCGCCACATCTGCGTACGGACGCCGATATGAATATTACAAGACGTCGCGGCACGCCCCGTTACACAGTAAAGTAATTTACAGTAAGAGAAAACAAAATCAAGTTTGATATACCTCTCGCGTCGAATGATGATCCCTGTGTTATTTAATATGCATAGTCTCTTTTTTTACACCTGTCAACTGTGAGTTAGGCCCAGCAGGAAATCGTATGGGAATGCCACGTTCCTGCAGTGCCTACACCATGTTCGCAAAAGCTAGAATCCCTGATTTTGATTGACGTTCAAGATGTCGTAAAGCGCCCCGTTGCATAGTAAAGCAAATTACGGTATGAGAAGAGCAGACTCAAAAAAAACGTCCTGCAATCGCCAGAACACAACAAAAATCAGGCGATCGACTGACTTGATTAGAGAATATAATTATAATTATGATGAAGAGAACGACACGATATGTACTAGATACCTGGTTAGCATAGGTTTAATTTACTTTCTTTTTTGGTTGTGATTTGACATGTAATATGAATTATTAAATAAAATATAAAATACTAAGTAATATAGGTACCTAGTAAATACTAAGTAATATCATCAACCAAAGATAGTGGTAGTTTAGATTTCAACTAGATATCTTTTGCAGCTCAATTCGGGCAACCAATGTTACTTTTACGTTAAATTATGGTAAGGTCAAGTGAGGTAAATGCAACTATGGGGTTATTGCGTCTCTCCGTTCTTTCTCGAATACGATTGGTCGAAACGCCCTCTACTATGCAACGTTTCATTTCCAAGTAGCTCAGGCTTTATTACTAGACGACGGGAAGGCGTTTCGACCAATCGTATTCGAGAAAGAACGGAGAGACGCAATAACCCCATAGTTGCATTTACCTCACTTGACCTTAGTAAGATCGTTTCAAAATCGTTTTGAGATCTAAAATACATAAAGAGACATTTTAGACATTGTGGAAATCGTTCAAGAGTATCTCCAGAATTGCGGAAATGTCAAATTTGACAGGCTAGATCTTAAAAATATCGTTGTCGTATCTTGGTGATGTCTAGTAGATCTAGTTCATAATCCGAATCGGGCCCTAAGACTATAAGTATGCACGAAAACGATGAAAATACAATAATAAAAAAATAAAAAAACCGCTTCGGATCAGATTCGTCAGCTAGAATCAAGTTTAAGTATCATTATTAATAACCACCGTGATTTAGATACTGCTATAATTTGAATGTGACAAAGCCCTGCAAAGGGTATTTGTAGTAATAAACGGCATTGTCGTTATCCCCAAACTGCTGCAAGCCACACAAGTCACATAATCACGGTAATTTACCCCACAACGATGTTTGCGTCGTTTACTATGCGTTATTTATATTAGCCCGCTGTCCATTAAAAGGAAATTACACAAGGCTTATTAATTCATTTAATTTTTATTGCACGGTAAAACAGTAAATGGGCTTAATGCAATATTACAGTTTTTAGTCACGACAATTTTTCAAATTCACAATTCCACGGCCCCGTATAATCCAGCGCACTATTTCTAAAACGAAGCGCGCTTTCCCGTGACACCTGACACGATAAAACATTTTTTGTTCCATGCTCAAAGTTGATACTCCAATAGCTTTCCATTCACGGGCGACTCAGACTCATGGCAGTCATGGCTATGTGAGAAACTCGTTGTGTGAAACACACCTAAATAAATGTCCTGCAGTGTAAAACAGACTTTACAACTTAACTTCTGCGTGTGGCAACACTATTCTTCCTCTTCCTATCCGCCTTTCCTAGCGTTCACATCGTCAAAATGTAAGAATTTCTGTATTAATTAATAAATGTAAGTAATAAAAGTGCAGAAAAACGTTTCATTCAAGTCTCTCCATCCTTCAATACTTAACATGGTGCCAAAACCCGGGAACGAACCAGGGACCTTTAGACGCGTGCTGGGGAAATACATGCAAGCAACTACATAATTAAGGTGTCCCTTAAGCATCGGGTGGCTTAATGCTTAATGCTTAACCTACACATAATATACGGCCAACTCAGGCGAATGTGTGTGCAATCCACTCGGCTCGCCTTGCCGTCATTGCAACGCTCGCCCGCATTTCCGACCGTTGTCGGTAACTTCAAAGGCGCTCGTGTTCGCCCGGCTCACACATTGGTCCACCAGCTATATGCCTAACATCTATAAGAGTGGGAAATGAGTTGGAGGGAAAGAGACGGAGCTTGAGAATGCTGCAATGTGTAGACGCCCTATTTGTGCTCGTATTTCGCATTGGCCTGAGTTGACCGTGTATGTGCACATTGTACAGTCTAACTCTGCAGAGATTTTGTTGTGACAGGGTGTGGAAGGGTCACCATACAATTTAAATGATAGTGGCTCGATCAATAGGAATATCTTTATTAATTTGTTGAGTCTGTTCTGCGGACTCCTAGTATGCTGCGCTCCATCCATTGTTCGCTGGCAAATCTTCTCCTCTACACGATGGGCCAGCGCCGGCCACTCCAAGGGACGCATTTATGCGTTAGAGGGAGCAAGTGATATTGCTATCTCATTCTACCGCATGGCTGCGTCCCTTGGAGTGGCCGGCGCTGGCCCATCGATAGGCAGGATACACATGTCGACAAGTTTGCGCTTTATTGCCAGTCGTAAAAATGGTTGGTCCAAGAACTCGACTCAATCTCGCCGATGAGAATCTGGCCACAGATGTGTCGTTAAGCGAGAAATGTGAAGCCGGCAATCGGAATATCATTTTTTCCCTCTATTTTAGCTTTTCGCCTTTTGTGAGAGCGAATATTTATTGTAGGTATTATAGTTTGTAATGGCAGATGGTGTGTATGAAATAAAAGTTGCAAGACTATTGGTTACAAAAGTAACCTTAAGGCTTACCATTCCACTAAAGCTTAAAGTGGAGATGAGAGGAATCAACCAATAGCGTTGGTTGTAAGTTGTAATACAGCGAAGCGGAGTAGAGGTGTATCATCTTCGCCTCCGGGGAAAGGCAGCCTTAAAACTTTTCCCGTAGGTATAATAGTCAGTAAACTTTCGCGTTAAAACTTAAAACATCATTTCTTACAACATAATAAAAACACATCTACGGCTTAGTTAGTTATTTCTACGTACTAAAAGACTTGCTCAAACACGGATGAAATATTGTAAGTAACATTTGCGAGAAGCTCAAATAAATTATCACAAGAAGAAACCCTCGCTTGGACGTTTCAATTTGTAAAAATAAAGCTCCTATCCATCATAGCGGCAATCTCCGAGAAGTGTGCTGGTTTTATTTTAGAGTTTTCGTTCATAATTTTCATGAGCAAGTACCAGTTTTAATTATTTAATACCTATATTTATTATGGTGCATTGGGGTAGCTTTTCGAATGCATGAAAATTGCATATTTCTATGAAACTATATTTTATGTAATTTTCCGTCATGTCTTCGTAACTTATAGAAAGTTTATTAGACATACGGTGAAATTGCGCTAATATTGTAAAGAATAGGGAATTCTATCTATCCACCAAAATTTTATCGAAATCTGTCAAAAAAAATCAACACTAAAATAAAAATCGGACCACCTAAACCAAAACAAGTGACTAACTACAACTAGGTAATTTAAATACATAGGTACATTGTACCCCGAACGAAACACGAATGTGAAGGGAATGTGCCATGAACGGGGTGCTCCAAAATACCTGAATACAAACTTTATCTCAACTAAATTCAGTTTTAATTAGTTTAAAGCGACTGTAAGGATACAACCATTTGTCTTAAATTAAAGGGGATAGAGATTCAAACATAGAATACCTACATATATCTTCTTCCATCTTATTAAAGTTACTATAGGCAATTTTTTGTTATTATACCGTGCCGATGGCGCAAACTACTTGGACGCTACTTTACCGCACTTGTATGGTAATTAGCACTTTACGTGCCTACGTTGAAAATTTAAAGGGCCATATGTACTACTGTAAAGCGTTGAACGATATTACACGTGCGAATGGGTAATTCGCCACTCGTTGCGAATTTCCTACTTTTCGCACTTGTATCCTAATACCTTCCTTAATTGTGATACCTACTAATTATTGTGTTTAAACTTTGTTTTTCTGTCACAGATTTACATGAGAGGAGACGACATTTGTCCTTATTATCCGACTAAAAATTACTGTTCTAAAATGCCTTAACTTTGGCGACATCCGCAGTAAAGACGCATACTTAAACATATGCATGAATTAGCAAGCACTGTGTACATTGCATTCTGCCATTATGCATCAAATTTTCTTTATGATTCTGTTATCTCCATACAATCATATTTATGAATAGCTAGTACGACATAGTTGCCTCATTTTATCTTAGCAAACCCATTGTGACGTTTTAATCAAATAGTAACGTGCACGTGTTTAAATTTAATTAACTAACGCTGCGTCTTACGTAAGCGAAGTCGCGATCGCGAAGCGAAGCGGCGCGGCGGGCCCATGGCGTTCGCGTCGCGTTCGCAACGAGATCGCCCACGTAAGAGGCTTCTAATAGGTATCAAAGGATTGATTCACCCCGCGCCGCATGGCTTCGCTTTGCGTTCGCGTGTTGTTCACCTCCGTAGTACGCTGCGTGATACAGATGAAATGAAAAATAAATACGGACACACCGGCACATTATTAAGTAAATCAAACAATGTGTTGTACGGCAAACTTAACCAGCATTAAATCAAGGCTCTGTTTTTATTAATTAGCAAATTTATAAGATATTTCGTGATACATTTAATCTAAAGTGAAGACATATTTGTACATATTTGAATTCTAAATTCGTTGACAAAGTGTACCCAATTTAATATTTACCGTGCAAGTGACTTGGTTTTGTATTACCTACTGTTCCTAAACTTATATGTGTGAAATAAACGACACTGAAATCGAAATGATAATTTTATGAAATAGTTTTAATAAAGTGTGATGAGAACTAAAATGACAAAAACGAATGCATCCAGTGAGACTAATAAAAAGGATGATAAGTTTAATCTGGATAGAATAATGGAGGAAGAAATAGGAGAAGGGAAGTATCAAGTTTATGCGATTGCTCTGTGCGGATTGGTTGCCTTCTTCTTTGGATTGACAGCGAATGATTTCATTTTCTTTGCGGAAAGGGTGAAAACTAGGCAAGTTTTATTACTACTACATAGAATTACCTCTATTTGTGTTGTGTAGAGCTTCCCTAAAAAAACTGCATTAACAACATATACCTGGGTCAATTTTTGAAGAGGGTTTTTTTTTTTTCGACATTTTCATGGCAATTTTTTATTTTTGGAAATTTAAATTTATAATCATCGATTTAGGAAGAATTCTTTACAACAAAAAATATACTGTACGAGGCACCACTCTACTTTTTATAGTTAGCTAGATATGGACGTCTAAAGATCGACATTTGTATGGCACTATTCAGCAATATTGAAGGCGCTTTTGACATGTATATGGCATTTTTTCGTCATTGTATGGCAGTATCAAAATGTTAATGTCACTCTTTATTAATTTTGTGGCATTTCTAAGACCCTGGCGACATTTGTATGACGCCTTTTCGACATTTGTATGGCACTATGTCGCCATTTGTATGCCACAATCGACATCTGTACGGTCAAAATAGCCGTACAAATGTCGCCATACAAATGTCGTCAATAATAAATACACATTTTTATTTCGACTGTGTACCAACATACGAAGCGTCCATACAAATGTCATTGTAGCCGTACCAAAATATATCGAAAGAGATTATTACCTGTTTTTACATAAATAAAACTGTTTCCGCTTGCATACTTAATGTTGATAGACGCCTAACTAACCGCACTATTGCGTCATAAAGTTAATCTAATCGTTATTTAATAGACAAAGAAGATTTTGGGGGGTATCTTTAAGTCATAACAAAACAAGTCCCGCGTGGGACAACGATAAAAAGGCTTCCCTTGTTTTATTAAATAACGCATTAAATTATCGAAATGATTCAATAAATTCTCTAGAATATGCTCTTTATAAAAATATAACGCTATTAATAATACGTTTTCTACATCTAAAGTTATGATTTTTTTTATTGGGTTATACCGCCACTGGGACACGCGAAAACGGCAAATTTCGCCGTTTTTGGACCTTCAAATGCGATTTTGTCAGAAACAAATAATATTGAAGGTACAGTAGTACATTATTTTTAAAGTTTATAATACACTGAATGAAAATATAGACATATCTAGACTTTAAGTCCTATGGACTTCGAGTTTTAGCCGTGGGACAGCAAAAAATGCCTATTTGAAAATTGACCCACCTACATCATACCTACTTACACGATTTACGAGTACAAATACTTCCTTACACGAGTAGTTTTCATATGTAAAATATGTAGGCATTTAAAGATTCAATGCAATGTAACAATAATTATATTTATAGTAATTTCTGGACGTAATTAATTATTCTACGATATTTTGTCAAATAGAAAAAGTAGTAAACCCGTTTTGTATGGGCAAGAAATTTGATCCCTGACGGCTTTCATTTAAAATACTATAATTGAGACAAGGTAAGAAGTGACTAAGAAACTAAATGCCTTGAACGTACTTTCGACTTACGTACTAGAGTCATGCATGATCGTCGTCATATACTATTTATTATTTCAGATGTAAAATCCAAGAATGCGAAGAAAACGCCCTGGCCAGTTTTTCACCGCCTTGGCTTAAAAATGCAATACCACCGTTTGGTGACGCATTTGACAATTGCCATCGATATGTGTCTTCCGATCATCTGTGGAACGTGTCTGAAGAATGTCCTACAAACTTATTTGACAGAAGTACAACAGTGAAGTGCAGCGACTATGTGTATCAATATCAAAATTCCGCAGTTTACGAAGTAAGTTCTTGGCTTAGCTGGTTTTTATATAATAAAGTTAAGGTAAGGTAAGTTAAGGTTAGAAACTTATATCCAAAGAGTGAATTTTATGTGCAATCGACATGGTGTTGATATTGGTTAACCCTTAAATGCATGATTTTTTCGTTTTGCCCGAAATTAATATATATATATCACATAATTGTTTGCCGTTTCTAGGAAAAATAGTAAAAAAAAATATATCGTCGATTTTCACTGGGAAATCAGTGTTAAAAGTTGCATAGTCTAAATCATATTTTTGGAAATATATAGCAAGAGGTATAGGAAAAATCTTAACTGCCAACAGAAAGGTACACTATTTGTGATGTTCCTATGATAAAATTTGTAAATATAAAATAATTACAAACCCCGAAAAATCTGCCCAAAATCACATACTAAAAATCATCAACTTCCAGGTTTTTCCAAGTTTTCCGACATTTCGTCTATAAACAAATGTAACTTTTATAAATTAAAATACTGCGTAAATTTATGTAATAATTCGGAAAATTTATTAGTTTTACTATTGAAATAATATACAAGAACAAATAGAATTTGTTTAATAATGCATAACATTTGATGTTTATGTTGTGTGTATAAATGCATCACTATGCATTTAAGGGTTAAACATGCCCATGATCGTTTTTTTTCTCTAAGACCCACTTGCACCATTCCACTAACCCGGGGTTAACCGGTTAAACCTGCAGTTACCATGGTTACCAGTACAATTTGACACTTGGTAAACGGTTCAACCGTTTAACCCCGGGTTAGTGGGATGGTGCAAGTGGGCCTAAATGGCTATTCCAATTTCTTGAATCCAACAGCGCCCGAATTCATTCGCTAACTCCAAATTCTTTTAAATCCAGTTCAACCTGGCGTGCGATGAATGGCGTTGGTTTCTATTCGGTTTCATGCCACTCCTCGGCATGACTGTATCTTTGCCAGTAGCTGGCATCGTGTCCGACCGATGGGGACGTCGCTTCGCCCTTTCCATCACGGCTTTCAACATGGCTTGGATCAACGCTGCTCGCTATTGGACTAACTCTTATACTGTCTTCATTTTGATTGGATTTTTTGGGAGTGCTTTTGGATCAGGTTGCATGTCGTGCTGTTACACATTAGGTATGGAATGTATTTTAACCACATACTATGATGTTTAATTTTGATTTACCTTAAAAAAACTTCAAGCAATAGGTATTAATCTTTAAACATCCAAATATTCTTTAAACGAAGTTACCGGCGATGGTCTTACCAACACCCCAGAAGAAGTGTAGGGTTTTTGTAATATTAATACAGCTACTTGACCTGATACTAAGGTGTGCCTATAATTAGTTGACCTTGTTTTCTTTTCCAGCGCTGGAACTGGTCAGCCCCACACGCCGCATGTTTGCTGTGAGCATACTCACCAGCTGTACCTGTCTAGGCGCGGTAGTAAAAGGACTGCTAGCGTGGACACAGCCTTACTGGCGAGACCTCATTCTCATGCTTTATCTACCAATGTCAGTATGCATCAGCTATTTCTGGATCGCGCCGGAGTCTGTACGGTGGTTGATGAGCCAGAAACGCTATGATGAAGCTAAAACCATCTTACTAAAAGCGTCTAATATGAATCGAAGAGTTTTATCAGACAAAACTTTAAAGAAAATAACTGAAGGCGTGAACTCTGCAAAATCAAAGGGAGACAATGAAACCAATCTATTTTCTATTATGGGGGAGCATAAGACAATACTTCTACGTTGTATAGCCATGTCAGTTTGGTCACTGTCATCCGCGTTTATGACGAAAGGCTTGGCTATATCTTCAGTGAGCATTTCTGGAAATAAGTATGTGAATTTCTGCATGGTAGCTGTCGTTGCCATACCAGGTTTTTGGACTGCTACCTTTTTAAATGATAAAATTGGCAGAAGAGGTTTCTTATTTGGTTTATTTTGGGTCAGTGGACTTTGTCAATTGATAAACATATTCATACCAAAAGGTGCGTTTTAAAAGAAATGGTGAATTCTAATATACAATTGTATGGATAAGTATGCATACATTAATTCGGGCATATTTATGCCTCCAGGTTTCCCAGGTGTGACTAAAGTAGGTACATAAACTCCGACTTACTAATGTTATGTACATATAAATACCGAATAACGACTTAACACCTGGACGCTAATTTGGTTATCCAGAGTGGCAAAAGTCACAATAGATCCCATATTTATGTCCAAATGCCTCTTATGAATACAATACCTAATGTTGCTATGGCAGCAGTTTCTAGCTTTGCGGCACTGTATTTCTATTTATGGGACAAGACGGACTTAAACTAAGTTAACTAGACCTACGAGGGGCGGCAGATAAGTTCGCGGCCTTAGAATAAAATAAAAGAGAGTATCAAAGTAAATGATAATTATTAAACGTTAATAATCGTTAATACATCGTTAGTGATGGCGGCAATATTTAAACTGCCAAAGAGGCGGAGTAAAAAGTCTCTTTAAAAGTGTAAAAAGTGTCTTTTTTTTAGCTTAGGCCGCGAATATTTCAGCCTCCCTTCGTATGTTTGCGTTCAAAATGCAATGTCAAAGAATGTGTGTATTTTTTAGTGTATTTGATTTCAGGTTCCCACGGGATACAATTGGCATTATACCTTCTGACCAAATTCTGTGCGGCGGCCACCACAAGCACGATGGTTGTCTACAAAGCCGAGCTGTTCCCTACAAGCTATCGCAGTCGGCTGACGGGATTCACCTCCATATTTGCCAGATTTGGCGGCTTCACCGCACTGCTGATACCCGCTTTGGTAAGTCGAGGCATGGCATTCGGTGGGTCCCAAGTATAGTTTTGTGCCGTTCTCGAGATCGTTCTCCCTTTTACAAAAATGGAGAATGTTCTCGCTCGAGAATATTTTCCATAGTAAATAGAGAACGTTCTCGAGAACGGCACAACTATAGTCCCAAGATATAGGCTGAGCCTATTCGGACACAAAGGACTTGTGCAACTTTAACCATGTATTCTGTTAAAAGAATAAATTATTCTTAGTCTTATGGAGCTTGGAGTGCTCACTCTATGCATGGCGTCCTTACTTGACAAATTATTTATAAGCATTTTCATAATCTGACGGTTACAAGTTCAAAAAACTTATCCCTTAGATTAAGAAAATGCGTAAACATCATTAAATAAATACCTACCTATTATATAGGACATTTTTATACAAATTGACTAAGCTCCACGATAAGCTTAAGATTGAAGGCTTGTCTTGTGGGTACTCAGACAACGATATATGATGATATATAATATACAAATACATAGAAAACAACCATGACTCAGAAACAAATATCTGCACCCATCACACAAATAAATGCCCAGGCCGGGATTCGAACCCAGGACCATCGGCTTCACAGGCAGGGTCACTACCACTAGGCCAGAATCCAGACCGGTCATCAAAATTATCAGTGTGTATATTATATTATAATTGTCAGATATTACTTCCGTCTGCTATTGTCTTGACTTTGTTGGCGTATTTAATGCAGGCTTATCATTCTTATCAGCCTGCTTAACAATAAAATTGTCATTATTACAGACTGATCGTGTATGGAACTACCTACCGAACGTACTATTCAGCGTTTTGGCATTCGTCTCCAGTGTACTTATACTATTTACCCCTGAAACTCTCGGCGCTCCTCTGCCTGAGACCATGGAGGATGCTACCCGACTTGGCAAAGACGAATGCTCTCCAGTTATGGATTTCATGAGAAGAATTATTTATAGAGAACACTATGATATTCGTCATGATGTTGGTCATGTGGATGTTGGAAAAATATCTTGAAAAGAGAATTTTGAAAGTTATTGTCGTACAAATTGTCGTGTACGATTGTGTTGCTAACTACATTTACCTACTTACATTGATTTAAAAATAATATTATTATAAACAGTGACTTTTTTAAGTTATTAAATTATTGTTTCGATGACTATTAGTTGTCTGTGGAAAAAAGTACAGTCAGCGATAAAAGCTTGTACCAAAAATGAAATTTTTGCCAAAAACTTATTTATAGTAAAAACGAAGTCATAAACAGACTGATGGATTGGTATGTGAATAATACGCTCCCATAGATGAATGGGAAGTTACGTTATACAGGGTGTAATCTAAAACGTGATACAAGATAATCAAACCTGAATCTTTTCAGGATTTTGAACAACTTTTACTATGGGGTCAATTTTGTAATATTAAAAAAAAATTGAGCTTTCCATAGAAATGGTCAAGGAGAGGTAGACAAAAATGTATGGCAAAGATTTTTTTATTGTTAATTTACATAGTTGACCCCATAGTAAAAGTTGTTCAATCATGAAAAGATTCAGGTTTGATTATCTTGTATCACGTTTTAGATTACACCCTGTATATAAGTAGTGCGTATCTTTAATCTAATCCAATGCTTTACATGGGCGTTGATTTCAAATCATCCACCATCCTTAATAATACCATAGAATAACAAAAAAAAGCAACAACGCTTGCACTCCGGGAGTGCCGATAGAAGTGAAAACTCACCTCACTATGTTACCGACGCCCGGTAACACGATACATACGTTTAGCGGAGGTATTCTATTTATTTATTATATATTATTATCATTCTCAAATAAGATCACACTTTTTCATTGACATGTTTATTTACATACTGCCATGACAACGTCAAATTATTTGAACATAGGTAAAGAGCCTTGAAAAGGAGTCCGCAACATAAATGTCAAATAATATTGAGTTTTTCTTTATTGATTTAAATGCCATCTAAATTATGAGTGGCCACCTTACGGGGCTTACGGTCACGTGATCGCCTTACGCCCCTTACGGTCACGTGATCGCCTTACGCTGTCTCGAGATTTTCATTTTTTCCCCACCTCAAAAATTGCCCAGCGCCGCTAAAGAAGTTTTCGCTTCAAAAAAACTTCTTCGACCAGAAAAGTCCTTTTTACAACGATAGATCATATTCATAACCTTACTTAATACAATTTAAAATTTTCCATTTCTCCTTGAAAGTGATTTACTAATATACTTAAGTGTAAAAAATAATATAAGTTTTAAATGATTTATTAAGTCAATTACATCGTCTGGGTATCTTTGACAACGTGTGATTTTCCGAAGTGTTAACTTCAATATTTTCCAATCGTCATGCGCTCATTTCTGTGTCCTTCTCGTCAACTAAAAAAAAATATAATTAAAATTTTAACTGTTTATTTTTCTAATAGAATTACATTACAATTACTTAGTACTAATCTTACATTTTTAAGATTATATGAACTAAGGGACATGGGGAGCAACCCCTATGAAATTATTGAATTACCATTAAATATTTTACATGCTACTGAGTCTTTACATTACCACTGACATCATGATGTCATTTTAACTGAAAACATACGTAGAGATCCATTATTTTTAGCACATTGTCATGAATAACTGAAACCATGAGCCTAATTTACCACGGCTCATGGGAGCATGGGGTCCGCTTGGCGACTAATCCCAAGAATTGGCGTAGGCACTCGTTTTTAGGGTTCCGTAGCCAAATGGCAAAAAACGGAACCCTTATAGATTCGTCATGTCTGTCTGTCTGTCTGTCTGTCTGTCTGTCCGTCTGTCTGTCCGTCCGTATGTCACAGCCACTTTTCTCCGAAACTATAAGAACTATACTGTTGAAACTTGGTAAGTAGATGTATTCTGTGAACCGCATTAAGATTTTCACACAAAAATAGAAAAAAAAACAATAAATTTTTGGGGTTCCCCATACTTCGAACTGAAACTCAAAAATTTTTTTTTCATCAAACCCATACGTGTGGGGTATCTATGGATAGGCCTTCAAAAATAATATTGAGGTTTCTAATATCATTTTTTTCTAAACTGAACAGTTTGCGCGAGAGACACTTCCAAAGTGGTAAAATGTGTGTCCCCCCCCCCCTGTAACTTCTAAAATATGAGAATGATAAAACTAAAAAAAATATATGATGTACATTACCATGTAAACTTCCACCGAAAATTGGTTTGAATGAGATCTAGTAAGTAGTTTTTTTTTTATACGTCATAAATCGCCTAAATACGGAACCCTTCATGGGCGAGTCCGACTCGCACTTGGCCGCTTTTACGAAAGCGATTCTACCGTGCTAACAACATATGCAATTATGCAGTAATCGCAGTTGAAAAGTCATGCAATTGTTTATCTTGTTCTCTTTGAATAAGTTATTTATTTAAACGATGATTTTCATGCAAGTACTGCACTTACTATTAGCAGGGCAGGATTGCCATCTGACCTTCCAACTAGGCCTTTTTGGGATTAGTTCGGTTTCCTCACGATGTTTTCCTTCACTGAAAAGCAACTGGTGAGTATCAAATGATATTTCGTACAGAAGTTCCTCATTGGTACGAGCCGGGGTTTGAACCCGCGACCTCCGGATTGAAAGTCTCTTTACCGCTAGGCCACCAACGCTTCGAGGCCACCAATGTTGTGTTGTATAATTGTATAATGTGTATTATAATTGCCCGTTTTCAACTTACAACCATCAACCACGAAGATTTGAGGTGCAGGAAGGGCGTTGACTATCTGAAATAAACATAAAAAATATATATAAATAGATGTATGTATGTAAGTATGTAAACACTTTATTGTACATAAGACAGGTTAAGATAGAATTAAAAGTATACAATGTACAAAGGCGAACTTATCCCTATAAGGGATCTCTTTCAGTCAACCTTTGAGCAATTGAGAGTAGACAAATGAAAATGACAGACAAACGAACATATGTACAGAAAAGTAAATTATAATAATACTTACTTGTATACTTTGAATACATTGCGCAATAAAAAATATATAGAATTATAGATACGTATTTTATTATTGCAGTAATTTTTAAGCTCCTACCTCTACTACTACCTTATTTCTGTTTTGTTTTAAATAGTTGAATTGATTGTGTCTTAAATTTGTAATGTTTTGTTTCCTAAAAAAAATATGAATATATTATTGCCCCCCATGTAATGTTATACCAAAGTTCTTCCATTAATACACGTTACTGAACGTGTACGTACGTTACACGTGTACTTAAGACTTGTTAAATATTTATTACATCACAGAGATGATTTAATTTCAGAAAATAGACGTATCAATATAATATTTGCACTAACCGATAAAATGATTACCATCACGAATAAAACAAACCACACACATTTACGAAACATCTTTGTAACACTTGATTTTGTGACCTGTAGAAGTGTAGATGTAATGTCGAAGTTTACTTAAATATACGTTAGAAGACCTTGATGTCTGGGCTTAAGTATATGCCTCATGCGAATTTTGCAGTATAAGGAAGGAGCGTACACACGGTTGTAAAATTAATATGTATATTTATACTACTGCTAGCTCATTTCGAAGCGCTCCAATTATGATAAGGATTGGCTGGGTTGACAAATACTTGATAATGAAAACCCATAAAATTTTCGAATCTCCCCCTTCTACTTCTTTTTCTTACCATCCACCATCTTGACGTGTCTTAGAATCATGATTGAAAATTGCATTTGAAAAAGAAGCCACAGCAGTAATAATGATATAGTAGGTAGCATATGATCATTCGCTTAGCAAAGTAGATTAATTGGAAAGAGATGATTCAAATTTGATGTTGCACTACATTATTATTTCAGTTTACCAATTTCATCATAAAATTAATGTCATACCTAATCGTTTGGTATGTTTAAAAAAATTCTCTATAAATATAGGTATATACAATACCTTAGTACCTTCCTTTTTTACCTTACTATTCGATTGGGTAATTTACATACATTTCACACCTCAATACCTTTTACGTTTAAGATAATGCATGTATTACTTGTTTTTTACTTTGTACTTTTCAAATATCTGACCGCATTTTTTTTTCATTCCTTAACCACGTATTCTAACTGGGCCACGATTCCTTTTTTGTTTAATATTATAAACACAATTATTAACTTCATGAACAAAGTAGCGATTGCTTTTAGTTTCAGCAGTCAAAAGCAGACAGGCTTTATTTCCTATGGTAAAAAAAGACTGATAGAGTCTGTACGGAAAGAGAAAAGTCGTGAAATGTATGGGATCCAATACATTCTACGGCTGTTCTCTTTCCGCACAGACTTTACACTTGTGTACGGAATTTTCCGCAGAATTGGCCGCATTACGCTAAAACTAATGACTAATTGTTAAAGCTAAAATGCCTATTGCCATTGCCAAGACCATTCAACATTACGACGGCCTCAAGCGGCAGATAAACTGCCTCTCACGGTCACTCTATACGTCGCCTACTATCTCACATGAGAAATGACCACAGTTACGTCACAAAAGGCCGCAATATAATTTCATGCCAAGCTCTCGGATGCCACTTTAAGCCTCCTAATGTCACACCAGCCTTATGAGACCTCGTGAGTCCACCACTGTTTTTGAACTTTCGAAATTGAAATTGTGGCATTTAAAGCGCATAGATTCCTCGATGAACTTGACTATTGACTTTGTCACATGGGATCCCAAAAACGTTATTTACTTATTTATTTACGCTAACTTCTTACTGTTTATCATTATCAAGGAGAAATTGACGCAGATATTTTACCACAAGAACCGAAAATTTCTCGGGTTATTTTAACCTTTAAATTTAAAGGTAGTTGTTGTGTGTTAAAAACTGCTTCATTTGGTAATTTTTTAAACACCAAATTTTTTCATTTTTTCAGCAGTTCAGAAACGGTCTAGGAAAATGCAAAATAAAGCAATTGATTACGATATACGTTTGATTATATTTATCAATGACGTTACTCAAATTTATTTCAATTAATTTATTTCAATTAGTTTCAATTAAAATTCATTATGTTTTTGTCACTAGACATTTGTAATTACTCGTATTTGCAATAAAAAATAGTTGAACAAAACACACAACTAACACAAAACTTGCAAAAGAACATGAATCGAATATGAAACCTGCCGAAACCGAAACTTCAGTTGGACTTTACTCGAATTCGACTCGGCTAGGGAGGTCGTGTAATAAAAAGAGGAAAACTTATTATTTTTAATTTTTTTTTATATCTATCTCATGTGCCAGTTGCTTTGATCAACACGGGCTTCCGACAGGTCGGAAGGGATAGGCCCAAGCGATATCTTGGCATTCAAATCATTCTGCCATTTTTCGCGGGGGGGAACGTGCACACAGTCGCACTTTTCACACACTTGCATACAAAATCCAATCTGTAATGACGACACAAATACATAGAAAATGACACCCTACACAGACAAATCTTGCACACCTCGATCTGTTTTTGTGTACGGACGAGTCACAAGTGTCACAACACGCACACTAACACATTTTCGTCAAGAGATGAGAAGTCGGATTTGTTGCTCGATCGATCCGCAATTTGTACTGGGCGAGAAAAATCGATAAATCCACCAATTACATGAGACTAAAATATAATAATTGTGTTTAAATATAATTAAACGTATGACATGTAAAAAAAATATTACGTGTGAAATGTAACACCTTCTTTTTGTGAATTTGATGTCCCCGACCTCTTTTTACAACAAAAAACCGAGCAATTAGGCATTTTTTCTGCTGCTGTGTTCACTCGCGCGTCTGGACTCGATCTAGTTAAAAATCCGAGCGCAACTAGTTTTATTACCCGCGCTAGATCAGTTGATCTTGTACCTAGGCAGAGGGGAAATAGTGCGAATGCCGCATCCCTTCCGTGTTGATCGAAGGCCAGTTGCAAATTCTATAAGTCCGGAGTTCAAGTATCAGTGGCCAGTTAGAGCGCGATAAATCGCCCAACGTTGGACAAATGCCCGTCAATAAATGAAAACGGTGATGAAGTATAAAAGGTAGTAATTTTTTGTTCCCGCCAGATGGAGCGCAAATATGAGGTGGGATGTATTATGTCATTGAAGATTGAAGAAGATTTTGCACATATAAGTTGGTCCAGGGAAGATGCAATTTCAATGGAAATTTTTTGTTTATAAGTTTTTGGTTCAAGTGTTATTATTATGTCTTACCGTACTTTGTTGTATAAATCACTACATCACTACATAGTATAATAGAACAAAGTCGTTTCCCGTCGTGTCTGTCTGTCCCTATGTATGCTTAGATCTTTAAAACTACGCAACGGATTTTGATGCGGTTTCTTTTAATAGATAGAGTGATTCAAGAGGAAGGTTTATGTATAATTTGTCAACCCATGCGAAGCCGGTCGCTAGTAAATATTATTATACAAACAATAGATAAAAATGGGTGTCAGGCACCTTGAGGCTTTTCTTGAATTTCAAGGAGAAATTTTAAGAATGAAGACGAATATACAGCGTGTATTTTTAATATTACCTCAAACCGTCACCAAACGTAGGTTTTAGTACTATGAGCTGATATTAATTGCAAGGTAATTTTCAGTTAGTCTTAACCACTAAAGCGTAATGAATTTTTGAAAATTTGTCGAGCAGCAATGTATTGCGTACACTTATTTGACACATGGAAGAAAAGGGTCTAGTATTGTTTAGTTATTATCATTACGTATTTCCTACATGAGACTGCTTGGCAGCCAAAACCGAATCCTTATTGCGTTTAAACATTTTTTAATGTTAATAATATTAACTAGCCAAATTAAAGGCAAAAAATTCTTATTAGAAAACAATCATGACAATACTTACCATTTTATTACAACGTTGTCTTGCAACGAACAAATCACATAATGTTTCATCTCATACTAGTTTTTTTTTTTTTTATGTGAAATTACTATGAAACCAATGATTCTACTATTAAATTAGCATTATTTTAAATTACTAAGCTCCGTAAAGAAGATAGTAAATAATCAACAATCGGTTGACAGATCAACGTCAATGCCACACTTCAACCCGATACCTACCACAGAAATAGCTAGGTACCTACTTGAATAAAAAGTTTGTTCAAGGAGTGTTCACTTCATTCAAAATTAAAGTAAAGTATTAATACAAACTACCAACCTTACTGTTTACTGGCTGGTAAGATATGATGCTATTAAGCACAAAAAAGAAAATAATTTGTTTTGACGTAGATTGTCTTGTGAATCGGTGTCTATAACTTCCGCACACAATTCCAAGACCATCAATATTAGTTCTCAGGAACTAGCCGAAATGATTTTAATTTATGGCGAAACTGGACGAAGTGGGCGGCGCGCCATAGCTTTACAGGCAGCGATTTCCAGATCGTAGGGTACGGTACGTTTACAAACTTATACCAAACTCAATGTCGGCTATTATTGACAGCAGTTAAAAGTTCTGTTATCAGTTGTGACGTCACGCCAGTAAGGCAAAGTAGCGATACATTGCGTGCTGAATTATTTTGTATGGGAAAAAAAAATAGTTAACGAGTTTTTTCTTGCAATATCGGTTCATAGCACGAACGCCTACGTCTGGTTAAAATTTGAGGTAATATTAAAAATACACGCTGTATAGTTTTATATGTAGATTTTATAATATAATATAAAAGAACCACATATATGTCTAATCCCTACTGTAAACAAATATCGAGCAATATCAACATTTACCAAATTTAGTAAAAAGCAGTAACAATTTATTCTTATCGATATGCTAATTTACGGGGCGCCTGAAATGAATAATGTCACGATTATCCGGCTCTGATAACTGTGCCCCGGGCCATGTTTTACACATGCCCTAATTACTAATGTATTTTAAAAAGAACTTGGTGAACAATTGTGTGTTTCACTCGGTTGCAAAATTTGTTTAACCCTCGAATGTGAATTTGTGAATCCCTTGAACCTAGCGAATTTTAAAACACGGCCGAAAGGAGTGTTTCAAATCGACACGAGGTGTGAATCACCTATTCGCACGTGTATCGTACAGATGTAGTGCATAATTGTTTGCCTTCGTATTTTTATGGAAACGCACGAACGTGTTATGCTATTTCAGTCAGGTTCAGTACATAAATTAGGTACTGGGGTTGCCAGTTTCCGAGAAAATACGATAGCAAACAATTATGCACTACATCTGTACAACGTTTTACAGTAGGTACATATGGTCCTTTAAATATTCGACGTAGTTACGTAATGTGCTTATTATAGGGTGTCGTAATGGAGCACCAGATATACCTACTGTAATAGTACATTACTACAGAGGCCGGGACAAAAGGGGTTGCCGGCCGAAGACATACAGAATTCACGAAACCCAAGTTTTATTTATAGAAAAACTAAAAGTAAACTACACCAGTATCTTTATCACGCGTATGTTTTACACGAGTCGTGTATTTTTACTACCCGTATATTTTCATGTATCTTTTTAGGGTTCCGTAGCCAAATGGCAAAAAACGGAACCCTTATAGATTCGTCATGTCTGTCTGTCTGTCTGTCTGTCTGTCCGTCCGTATGTCACAGCCACTTTTTTCCGAAACTATAAGAACTATACTGTTGAAACTTGGTAAGTAGATGTATTCTGTGAACCGCATTAAGATTTTCACACAAAAATAGAAAAAAAAAAAACAATAAATTTTGGGGGTTCCCCATACTTAGAACTGAAACTCAAAATTTTTTTTTCATCTAACCCATACGTGTGGGGTATCTATGGATAGGTCTTCAAAAATGATATTGAGGTTTCTAATATCATTTTTTTCTAAACTGAATAGTTTGCGCGAGAGACACTTCCAAACCAAAGTAGTAAAATGTGTGTCCCCCCCCTGTAACTTCTAAAATAAGAGAATGATAAAACTATGAAAAATATATGATGTACATTACCATGCAAACTTCCACCGAAAATATATTTTTTTTAATACGTCATATATCGCCTAAATACGGAACCCTTCATGGGCGAGTCCGACTCGCACTTGGCCGCTTTTTTCGCCTTGTATCCGTCTGACTGCAATGATATTATATAACCATAGATAGGACTATACCTATACCTATAGGGTAGGTTTTTATACTCATACTTGAGGAGCACAAAAAATACTTCCATATTTATTTCTGAGCTTACGAAGAAATCTGTAATTTTTGATTACTTTTCACATTCTATCCATCTTTGTCACACTCGTTGTTAAACATAAGGTCGTCTCTTTCTCTTTCGGTGTGCGGGAGCTCGTTAGCACGTGCACATTTCTCGCTTGTCCAGCCGCGACTAAAGGCAACTTGTCCAATTTGTCACAAGTTAAGCGCTTCAATTTTTGAATGCCTATAACCTATCTTGAGTTATAAATCATTGTCTGACTGTCGTTTTCGTCGCATAAGTTTACATAGTCTTTCATGTTGGTATCATGTTTCACATACATCGTTGCATTATGCATGGAGTAAATAAGTATAATTTCCAGTTTCCACAGTGTTGACGATTTTGTAGTTACTTTCATTTCTTTAAAATATGCCACAAAACTGTTTCTAATAAACTGTAAGCATTTTTCTTAGTTTCTCAAAGAATAAAATTGCTATAAGCAACCATATATATACTTCGTCTTTGACTTGGCGGCAGAGGCAGCAAGTTATTTAAAATAAATTCTGCTTACGCTGCCAATTCCAACTCCTACGATTACAATTAATATTAATTTCATTATTTCGTCGGAACTCATATTGAAGTAAAAAAATCAACAACGCACCATAAATCCAATAAAACAGAAATACAGAATGATTTTTTTTTAACTTTGCCTCCATAACAATTAAAAAAAATAACTACGCGTGTTTGAGTAGACCTTTTTACCGCTAACGTTTAGATGAAATATTTTAAATGTTTTTATTTGTGTAGTTAAATTTGTCATTTAAAATTATAGAATTTGGTTAATAATGTATTATTTATTGTGTTCATGGTGATTTTATACAATAAAACTGCAAATTATAGCAAACATTGTTTTTTGGCATAGTGATAGTCGATAAAAATGGAACCGTGCTGAGCCCGCTGCATAGGTTTGCAGGTAGGGTCAACTATCTCTGCAGCTGACTGTACATTGGACAGGACGAAGTAGTTACTAGATTGTTCACGATCTCTCAGGCATGAATACGATTATTATGGGCCGGTAACTACAATTAAATTTGATATAACAAACCTATCGAGTGTTATCCACTAATCACTGAGCTGGAATCATTGGAATACACTGAGTGTAACGGAGCGTAAAAGCATTAAGTACTGGTATTCCTAGTTCCTACCCCATTCCGTAACCATTGTTACATAAATAAGAGGTAAAAGGTAGGAGGGCGTTTTTTTTTGTTGTCCCAAACACTTTTTTTTTAAATTTGGGATTTTTTATGTTATTTCTACTCAGAATCACGAACTCTTTCTATCCTAATAGGAGAAAAAAAGTGTCCCAAAATTTCCATACATTTTTCGATCTTTCCATTACGCGACCGCCATAAAAAGTCTATGAAAAATGGTGACGGAATGGAAAAAAAAACCTTAGGACACTTTTTTTCTCCTATTAGGATAGAAAGAGTTCGTGATTCTGAGTAGAAATAACATAAAAAATCCCAAATTTGAAAAAAGTGTTTGGAACAACAAAAAAAAACGCCCAGGAATTCCGATTGAACTTCCAAATCGAAGTCTTCTCGAGAATATTTTTTCAGCCCTCGAGGTGATTTTTGTAGTTACTCGAGCGTGTCAGATTAAGATAATACTAGTGATAAGTGATATCTTGCTACCCGTGGCGTTCATCTTAACCATTTTTAGCCGTCTATATTGAGTAGGGAACTCATCACATTAAAAATGCGAAAGAAACTCTGTTTGTTTGTCCGTTACCTCTTAAATCTTAAACCAGCCTAGGCCCGCAAAGCATCACGTGATCACAGATCACCCTTCATAGAAACGAAGTATGACTCCTCGGCCCGGGCTCGGACCGTTTTAGTGTGAGTCATCCTTAAGTCGCCTAAACCCTAAACACAAAACATAATCTCTACGTTGGCAGTTCGTTTTCCGGTCTACCTTTTACCGTCTTTTAATGACATATCCACCGCCGCGACCTCGACGAGGGTCTGAGGGTCTGACCGACAGCTCAATCGGCCATGTTTAATATGATTTGTGATTTTATAATATACTGAACGTACGTATTATTAGCACATTACGATACAAGTGCGGAAAGTAGGAAATTCGCAACGAGAGCGATAAATTGAAACACGACCAAAGGGAGTGTTTTAAATCGACACGGGTTGCGAATTACCTTTTCGCACGTGTATTGTACAACGTTTTACAGCGCATATGGCTCTTTAAACTTTCGACATAGGTACGGAAAGTGCTTATTCCCGCACTAGTGCGGATAAGTAGCACCATATGTTTTGTAATAGTACATTACGATACAAGTGTGAAAAGTAGGAAATTCGCAACGCCCATATTATTTTCTATGACGGCTGATCGGTGATCACGTGGTGCTTTCCATAGAAAAAGAAGCACCGGAAGCTCCGGCCCGGCCCCGGCCCGGACTAACGTGAGTCATCCTGTACACTGGGTTCATATGAGCGAAATTTTAACGTCGTTTCTATTAAGTAGGTACCTACCTACTACAACGGCATAACTTACCTACACTAACAACGTCGGGTCTAATCTTAACCTAAAACAAAATAACATTTCTAAAATTTTCCAGTCGCTACAAACGCGTAACGTCATTAATTCAAACTCCATGTTGGCTGGACCCTATCCCATTAACAACTCCCGAGGCCCGATGTGTCCCCTAATTGAATTCCTTCCACGAGACCCATTATAGACCCTATCCGTGATTAAGACTTAACGGTACATCTACCGCGCATTTGGGCTAGTGATGGGCAGAGTTTTTCTTGTAACGAAATAACCGTTTCTGTAAAGTAAATAGATGTCGTATACTAAACTAAAGGAAAAGAGACAAAGCTTACCAGAAGGCCTACCGCGAACCACGTTCGACGTGTTGCCTCTCTGTCGCACTTGTAAATTCGTGTAACAGGGAGGCATCACGTCGAACGTGGTTCGCGGTAGGCCCTCAGTGTCGGAGGCCGGAATCGTCGGTTCGATTCCGTCTACTGTGTTCGCGGCTAACGCCCTGGGGCCCGTTTCTCAAAAGCTTGTAACTTGTAATACAAGTGGAAGTCCCTTTCTAACAAAAGCTGTCAAAAAGTGACATCCGCTTGTATTACAAGTTACAAGCTTTTAAGAAACAGGCCCCTGGACATCCAGGCTACTCTATCATGGCGGCACCCGCAGCAATTTCTCGAAAAAATCGTCGATTTATGTAAGAAAAATGTTTTTTGCCTTGCTTTTATTGCGTTGCACACGTTATTCTAACAGAAATATAATAGGTAAAATGGGGTAGCGTTATATTGGGCATTACATTTTTCCTGGCCCATTACAGGACTCATGTGAAGTTAGAACAAAATTTAAATCAGTAATACATTAAATCCCATCTAATTTTCTAGCATCATATAGCAATATTTCCAAATACATACTTAAGGTGTACTCTTATTTTGAATTACGTACTTATCAGATTTTTTTCTTATAATTTTGTCTGCCAAAACGTATCCGACTGTGTGACTAGTTCATTAGTTGAACGGGCTGCAATGGTAGCTTATGAGTATGATCAATTGATCACAGCCATCAACGATAAAAAAAAGTCCGAAATATAACAGTTTTTCCGTAACATAAATGTAACAGTTTTTAAAAACAAAAACCGCTCAGCCCTAATCTGGGCAAAGTTGCTTTATTTCTTTGGCAATTTTGTTAGTTTCGTTAGATGTGCTGTAAGTTTTTGTGTAGGTATTTGTGGATGTGGGGAGTTTGAACTTTCGTTTGAAATAAGGGAATGAATAGAACCTCTAAAGCATCTCATCTCTATAATGGTTTCCGATATTATTTATGTCATTCATTTCTAACTCGAAGGCAACATGTCACGAATTCGTTTACCCCCAGAACCCAGAAGCCCAGAACCAACTTTTTTTGTAACAATTTACGACAAACTATACACAACCCTTAGGTAATGCAAATGCGGTAAACTGGTATTTCTCATACTACTTAATTATTATTTAGGTACACATTAATATTATGTAGGTAAAGTTGTGCTTTAAAAAGTAAGCTACTATTTATTATATAAAATGGGTAGATACTTATAAAATGATCTTTTCAATTATCTTAACTAGATATTACTTAAAATTATTTAAAAACCATTTTTTTTTTATTGCATCTAAAATTTCAAATAAGAGCTCAGTCATCTAGATAACTGTTTTCACCTCGTTAAACCTTAATCATCAGCGCTTCATCTTTTGTCGTGGTATAAGAACATAAAACTACAAAAACATAAATAGCGACTGGAAAATTGCATGCAAATTATGAATGGAATTAATCTCTAAAAAGGCCATGCACTTTTGCAACTCGCTATACCTTCTGCCCCATTAAAGGTTGGGAGAGCAATTTTTAAATAAACTTTAATCCTAACAGTAAAACTTTATTACTTCATTCTAAATTAAGTTTTAAGTCTTCAACTCAGACTCGGTATTTAACCTTACCGTACTAAAAGTTAAAGACTGCAGACAACGACAGGACTCCACTTATTCGGAGCAAACGCTTTTAATTCAAATAGTAATTACTTTAAACTGTAATAGGCTAAGAAGTGTTCAAAGCGTAGATCACTTTCGTATTTGAGAACTGTAACCGTCCGTTACGGTTTACGGTTCAATTTGTAATGGTTAATGGTCAATTGCAAAAACTAGTGCCCACGCCAATTACTGGGATTAGTTGCCAAGCGGACCCCAGGCTCCCATGAGCCGTGGCAAAATGCCGGGACAACGCGAGGAAGATGAATGGTCAATTGCAATTAACGTTCGGCCAACACTGTTTGAGAACATTTCATGAAAAATTGCAAAGTTCTCATGAAATGTTCTCGGTACCTATTTTTTTCTGCACGTTTATTGCCAAATCTTACAGTTCATTTCGATTGCCATGACACTTGGTATAGACGCCAATGAGTGAAGTAAATGTCTCTGATCCGAACGGTCTCTTAAAATCATCATCATGTTGATGATTCATTTGAAGATAAGTCACTTTTCCCGAAAGTGCAATCTAATTTAAACCTTAAATCGGATTGCTAAAGTTGAAATTTTGTTTGCGCGTAGGTATGTGGAAAAGGCAACTATGAAGTCTAGATATAACACTGTATTTATAACAATCAAAACACTCGTCACATATCGGATAATAAAGGTTTCTGTAAAAGACAGATGTACGAGTCTGATTGCTTTTTATTCATCGTTCATATTTGGTTCAAATACGATATTAATTGGCATACACAATTCTAACCACCAGTAATTGAATCCCTGTGGTCAATACTGACATACTATTGCTGTAACCTATAATACATATAATAGACGATACGTCAACTATATATACCTAGTATATATCTACAATATCTATAGGTATATGTACGCATAATATATAATTGGCATGTAGATACAAGTAGTTGAAGAGACTATGCACCGAAAGTTCTCTAATAGGTTAAACATTAAGTATTAGGTACCTGTTAACGCATTCACTGCCAGGGGGCGTAGCCTAGGAACAAACTTGTATGACGGTGGACGCACATGTGTGTCGGGGGCAGTGAATGTGTTAAGTTCTATACTTAAGTATTTCATTTCCCACTACCCCAAAGGTTGTCTGGTAGATATTTTAGATTTTAAGTTATACGAGGGGTATTCAAAATATTCTCGGTATGAGAATGAAAACAAACAAGTACGAAAAGTTTGATATTTTTATTTTTCAATATACTCCCCCCCTATGTTCATACACTTAAAAGATCGATCAATTATTTTTTTTAATCCCTCGTAAAAATATTTTTTATCTTTCGTGTAAAAATGCTCCTCCACTGCCGCCTTCAATGCTTCATCGTCAGAAAATTTATTTCCACGCAGATCCTTTTTAAGATTGGGGAGCAAAAAGAAGTCGCTGAGGGCTAAGTCCGGACTATACGGTGGGTGAGTAACAGTTTTAAACCCACATTCAACAATAGCTGCCTTGGCAATATGAGCAGTATGGACGGGGGCGTTGTCATGCAGAAGCAGAATACCTTTGGTTAACTTTCCTCGCCTCTTTTCTTTAATTACATCCTTTAATTGATGTAGAATGTTAGCGTAGTACTGTCCTGTGATATTTACACCTTTTTCTTTATAATCGATTAGTAATACTCCTTCACAATCCCAAAATATCGTGGCCATGACCTTGCCAGCTGAAGGGATGACCTTGAACTTCTTGGGATGAGCTGAACCCTTAATGTGCCACTGCATGGACTCTTGTTTACTCTCTGGGTCATAATGATGAACCCAGGTTTCATCTCCAGTAACTATTCTTTGCAGCACCTCATCAGGATTTTCACCGCACAGGTCAATAAAATCGGAACAACAAGCTACACGCATGTCTTTTTGAAGCCGAGTCAGCATTCGCGGAACCCATCTTGCACTTACTTTTGACATATTAAGATGGTCATGTATAATATCATGTACGGTACCAATAGAGAGATTGGTTACTTGTGCTATAGATTTTACCTTCACTCGACCATCTTCCAATATAAGTTTTTCCACTTTATCAATATTTTCTTGTGAAGTAGCTACTACAGGCCGGCCAGGTCTAGGGTCATCTTCAATACTCTCCCTTCCGCGTTTAAACTCGCTTGACCACTTTTGAATGGTAGATAAAGAAGGAGCAGACTCACGGTAAACACAATCCATTTCCTCTTTTATGGTTTTTTGATTTTTACCCTGTTTTGTCAAGAATTTTATCACGCATCGATGTTCTAATTTAGTTAACATTGTCAATTCGCACATGATGTTCATGTTTGTTCAGCAATTGCAGAAAAACAAAAGACCGTCTCGGTTCGAATTATACTTTTTTTTAATGTCAATTAATAAACCTTAGCGGCCATTAACGAAAGAAATTTTAGAAGAGGTCGTAAGATATCAATACCGAGAATATTTTGAACGCCCCTCGTAAAAAGGCGCTACAATCCTCAATTAGCTAGATATTAAGAGCCAACAGGAGTGGTCATTTCTCCATACAAACGTACTCGACTGTTTCCTCCGTGGGTTTTGAAGCTAGAGCAATTATTTTTTTAACGAAGATTAATATTGTCAATATCTCGGACCGTTTTGCCTTTTTTGATATTTTTGTTTTTTAAGGCGCTAGAGCCCTTCAAAAATGGCCAAAATGGCCTAATTGACTATGCCGCAATGAGAGGCGTGGTATTCAAAACTGATATCAATTAGCCAAAAAAGCAAAACGGTCCATCACAGATAATTTCATAATCATTTAGATTTCCAAATTTGGTTACGATTGGTTAAGTTTTGGAGGAGGAAACAGTCGAGTACGAAACCTCGATTTTTGAGAGTTTTACGCAGGATTTTTCGCCTTGTCCTTATCACATTAATTTTAGGAGCCGCTTCCGTTAGCGTGACGGGTATATTTACCTAAAATATTTAAATCTCAGCTCCTGTTTCGACTTAATCGTTTGTCTTAATCTGTCATTTTTACTAGTATTTAATCTGTATTTAATGTACTATCTGTAATAAAGGGATCTAATAATAATAATATATTAGGTACCTTTAAACGAGCAATTCTTGTTTATTTAAATATATATATATATATATATATATATATATATATATATATATATATATATGTGTGTATATATGTATATATGTATATATATATATATTTCAGGGATCTCGGAAACGGCTCTAACGATTTCGATAAAATTTACTATATGGGGGTTTTCTGGGGCGAAAAATCGATCTAGCTAGGTCTTATCTCTGGGAAAATGCACATTTTTGAGTTTTTATATATTTTCCGAGCAAAGCTCGGTCTCCCAGATATTCTGTAAAAAAGGGATAAAACATAAATTAAGTCTGCAGCTCTGATATGAAATTCAAATTTAAATATTTTTTTTTTTGCATACAAACTAAAGATCACAATTTAATTGATCACGGTATAAGCCGTGCAATCGCACCGCCGCAGTTGCATCATGACGTCATAGATCCGATTGGAATAAATTGCTTCAACACTGCTCATGGAATACTGGAAGGAAAATTAAGGAATTACCTTTTGCATAGTTACCACCTTTGTTATTTTGTGTCTTTTCTGGTCAAAATAAAAGTTTCAATTAGTATATAGACTTTCCCCAGATTATTACTTTGTAACGTAACAGTAACTAATAAGCTAAATATATACGCACCTAGGTACTGATTTTTCCGTCAAATAAGTATGGCAGATGTCTCTGACTGACAAACCTGTCAATGTATGGCTAGAAATGCCAGAATTAGGCAGCGATCTGTCCGCCAGGCACCAAACGTATAATTTTAACTCTGGAGTCTATCCAAAAAATTTACACTAGAGTTAGACCAATGAAAACAATATTTGCGGCTCTTTCAGATTCCTAGAAGTGGTGATTTCTGCTGTGGTTGACTCTTCTCAAAAATTATCGGTTCCTGCCCTAATCCGTACCAATATTAAATATGTAATCTGTCTATCTGTCTGTGTGTTATGGAAAAACGAATGGGCCACTTCAAATGCAGACTTTCCCCCGGGAATCGTGGACCCTACACATCAGTTTCCAGGGTTCGACCTTCCCCGAAAAATATGGTGCCGCCTTAACAGATTAAGAACGGGCCATAGCCGCTGCAATTATTTCTTAAATAAGTGGGGATGGAAGGATTCGGCCTTGTGTGAATGCGGCGAGGACATCCAAACCATAGAACACATAATCGAACGCTGCCCTCTGCACTCATACACTGAAGCTAGAGAAGACCTGCTGCAACTCACACCCGACGCAGCAGCGTGGCTCAACTGTTTAAAAAAATATTGACCTATAATTGTATTGTTTTGGACATCTTTTATTGTTTCGCGATAATCGTACGAGTATATATGTAATTGCCTATTTTGTAAAACATGCCATACGATACGACTAAATAAAAATGTGTGTTACCTCTTCATGCTTAAACCATTGAACCGATCTAGATGAAATTTGGCATCTAGATAGTTTGAAGCTCGTGGAAGGATATAAAGTATTTTTTATCAATCATCATCATCATTTCACGCAGATAAAGTCGCGGGCAGAAGCTAGTCTACAATATATACAATCTACAATAATTTAGACACCGTACATCCATGCAATCAGACCAACGCAGTCGCATTAACGCTTTAATGACGTCATAGATGGGATTGGAATAAATTGCTTTAATACTGCTAGTGGGATATGATTGGACCGTGAATTGCAGAATTACACACAGCTAGTATGAGTAATTACTTTTTATCTGGCCAAAAATGGTTCGCAATTGGGTGATTCTTTTTATAAGGCGCTCCCATGCCCCACCCCAGTGTGGGCTAGCGGCGGGAATGAACGTCCATTTGGTCCCATTATTTATGGCAACGTTGCGAATCTCGTCATTATTTTTCAGTTCCTGAAGTGCCCTTTTCAGCTCGACGTCGGCGCCACGAAGATTCGTACCGTTGTCAGAAAATATTTGTTGAGGCCATCCCCTCCTCGCGGCCATACGGCGGAGGGCCATAATTAAGGCATCAGTCGTCAAGGAAGCAACGGTTTCCAAATGAATAGCCCTAACGGTCAGGCATGTGAAAATCACCCCGTATCTCTTCTCTCGTCTTCTCCCAATGGCCACTTCTTGTGGACCGAACAGGTCTATTCCGCAGAAGGTGAACGGTCGCTGGTGATGAGCCATCCGTGCTTCAGGTAAGTTACCCATTCTGGGGATCTCAGGTCGGCTTTTCTTTATTCTGCAGACCATACATTTAGATGCAATATTTTTAACCGTCGGGCGAAGTTTAATAACCCAATATTTTTGTTTAAGGTTATTCACCACAGTCTCTTGATTCTGATGAGCGGCGCTAACATGGTAAGACTTCACAATCAATCTAGTTATGTAATCTTTTCCATCTAGGATTATTGGTCTTTTTGTTTCAGGCGACACATCGGCAGCAGCATCAATTCGGCCCCCGACGCGCAGGACTCCGTGCTCATCAAGGTAAGGAGATAAGGTAAGTAGCTTACTACTTTTTTCTATGTATTTTCCTTGTTTCAGGATTTTAATTTCGTCGCTAAACGATTGGGCCTGTGATTGTCTAATCAGCAGGCGCTCGGCTTCCTCCATTGCTTCGTAATTATTATTATCGGTAAGTTTTCGACATATTTTTATAAACTTCAAAACAGCGTGAGTACTTCGAAGCAGGCGCAACCAAGATGAAAATCGCGTAGGCTCAGGTACAGGTAAGTCCTTATACTCATTATTTACCATTTGTACAATGTTAACACACTCTAATTCATTGTCATTTATTGCAGGTTGTAAACAATCCGTCGGCCAAGTGCGCTCATTGTCGTATAAGTAAACCGGTCCGTGTAGCCATTGATTTTGCAGAATAGATACATCATACGCCTCTCTTGTGCCTACGTCCGCTACATTAAGGTGCGTAGGGACGTACCTCCACTCGTCACTGCAGGTAAGTTCGTCTATTTCGCCTAAGCGATTAGCTATGTACGGCTTATAGGTGCGACAATTGTTTCTGATCCAGTGTAAAGTCGTAGACGAGTCACTCCAGAATATTTTGCGATTAGGTTTTATTTTATGCTCCTTTATTATAGTTTCAGCCAGTCTAGCAGCTAGGACAGCAGAATTCAGTTCAAGTCGCGGGATTGACGTTGTTTTATTTGGCGAAATTCGGCATTTACTTGCCACAAATGCCATGTACACATGAGCGTTGCTTTCCCAGCGCCAGTACGCGACGGCACACATAGCTTTGCCAGACGCATCGCAAAACAAGTGCAATTGTAAATTCGTATAGCATGCACCGGGCGATGGTGCTAAGTTCAGTAGCGGTTGCACCGGCGCGGGCGCGCCATCCTTGTCTCGCTCACTAGCTGTGCCGGCCGCCGCCGCGATCGAGTCTGTCTCCTTCACTCCCGTAGCTCCCATATGCGCTGCGTTATGGTAAAATCTCGGTAGCCGTATGTTACGTAATGACTGTAAACAACTTATCCAATTGCACCATTTTTCATATATTTTGTTAGGTATTTCCGTATCCCAATCTATGTTTTCTTGCCAACATAATTGTAGAATCATTTTTCCATTAACAGTAAACGGCGATAAAAATCCATAGACGTCAAATATGGACATCACAACTCGTAAAATGTCCCGTTTTGTCGGTCTTTGTGTTCCGTTAATAATATTTTCAGGAATCTTCTTAAATGAAACGTCAAAACCCAGTACATCTTCATGTGGAAACCAAATTAAGCCGAGAGTTCGTTCGCTTTCATATTGTTCTCCGGTTTTAAACTTTACAGCCGCTTCGCCGAGAGTTGATTTTGGCATGGACTCGAGAACTTGTTTACTATTAGACGTCCAGTTACGTAATTCGAAGCCACCTTGCTGATGAATGGATTTTATATCTCTTATCAACTCAATAGCGGTTTTCTCATCTGGTAGGCTGTCTATATAATCGTCCACGTAGTGTTGGTTGTATATAGCTTCGCAGGCAGGTAACATCGTCGGCTCGTAACGCTGAGCGTTTTTGTTTTTTATATATTGAGCTACGAACGGGCTACAGTTAGCACCGAATATTAGCGAAGTCATGACATAGGTATTCACTGGTCCCTTGGGGTCGCTTCGGTATAAAAACCGTAGTGCATTTTGGTCCTCTTCTCTGATTTTGACGCGTAAGAACATATCTTTTATGTCGGCAGTTACACCAATCCTTTGCTCTCGGAACCGCAACATTATTCCAAACAGTGACCTCAGTAGGTCGGGACCCTTAAGTAGGTAATGGTTTAGCGACAATCCTTTCGTTTCAGCGGCGCAGTCAAAAACAAGCCGGAGGCGCTTTTTATTTTTATTATCCACTCCAAAATGTGGTAAGTACCATGTCTTGCTAGTTACTGTGGTATCCTTTAGCTCTTGTGCGTAGTCATTGTCAAACAGGTGCTGGACGCGCTCGTTGTATCTCTCTCTATAGCCATCACATTTTTCCATCTTGCGTTCCACTCCCTTAAGGCGCGACATTGCGTGTGGGAAAGAGTCAGGTAACTCACACTGTTCATTCTTCCAGGGGAGTCCAACGTGCCACCGCCCATCAACAAGTTTAGAAGTTTTGTCCAGTTTTTCTACGGCGCATACGTCGTTATAGTTCTCACGGGGTTTACTAGTTACGCCCAGTGAGTCATACGTGAAAGAACGACGTACTTCTTCATGTAGGTCTTGCAGCAGTCGTTTGTTCTCAGTCGCGTCTTCGGTGACGTTATTATTGGAGATAAACAGAGTTGAGTGCTGCACAGCTGACGACGTACGAGCGGGAGCTCTTCCGTGTATGCACCAACCAAGAGGTGTGCGAGTGGCGCAGGGCTCGTCAGGACTACCAACAACGATTTCCAATGGTAACTGCAGGTGGTAGTTGTCTTGGCCTATCAGTATTTCTGGTTTTAAGTTTTCATCACAGAAATTATTTTTGAGTCCTTGTAAATGAGTAAATTCATCACAGTTCACTAAGTTCATATTATTATAGTTCGGTAGGTCAAGGTCATTAACACTTTGCGCGGTAAGCGTAAACTTTTGTCCATTTTTGTTAGATATAGTTATATCCACGAGATAAGATTCGCACACTAGCTCCGAGTCCTTCCACGCGCCACGCACACGCATGCACTCGCGACGGCCGCGCGCCCCCACCCGTTTGGCAAGGTTTGCGCTTATCATACTGACCGAGCTGCAGTCGTCAAGCAAACAGCTGGTTCTGATCACACCGCAGGGTCCATGGATAGTTATAGGCACTGCTTTTATTAAGCCCTTTGGAGTAGAAGAGGAGTTCACGTGCGACACTATTTCCGTTTTAGGCTCCGCTTCAATCTCGGTTACTTGCACTGTACTATTATTGACCTCATTTTGTTTCTCATTAGGTACAAAATGCAATAACCGATGATGCGCTAATCCACAGTTGTTTACATCGCAGGCGGCTGCGGGACAAGTATTTCGGTCGTGATGCGATAACAAACACTTGTAACATAAACCGCGGCGTTTAACGTATTGCCAGCGATCTTTGCGTAAAGATTTTTTAAACTTTTTACACTGCGGCAAGTCATGTGTAGCTATTTTACAGTAACGGCACATATTATTAAGTTCATTATGTCCACTTTGCACTAATACAGTCTGATGCGCGTTAAAGTCATTCTTATCGTGATATTTATTACGTTTAAAATTGTCCGGACGTGTGTTTAGTAATGTAGCACTGCATGTAGACACTTTGAGCGCTTCTTCGTGAAGAAAATTAGCTAATAAGTCGAATCTAGAAGTAGTTCCTTCGGTGATGCGTTGATAACTATAGTCGGCCCATTTTGATAACAATATGGTAGGCAGCTTTGACAACACAATAGTGACAAGACTCATTCCTTGTAGGTATTCTTCACGTTTTAGGGCACGTACGGCAGCGACGTAATTTCTTATTTTATTCGAAAACACAATGATTTCTTTGTGGTAATCAGGGGTCATTGTGCCTAATCGTTTGATCTCGTAGACGATTCGGGATAATATGACGTCAGGGTTCCCGAATTGTAACTCTAAGGTTGACATCAGTATTTCTGGAGATGTGGTACTGATAAGTAGGGCATTCACTGCGTCCTTGGCGGGTCCACGAAGGCATTTCCTTAGGCGCCATAGGTTCTCGCTATCGCTAAATTTGCAGACTCGGGTAGACTCGTCGAATGCAGATTTAAATTGAAGCCACTCCATAGGGTCTCCAGAAAATATTGGTAACTCTTTAGGTGTGCTGATGCGGCTTAGCAAATTAGAATTGTTGTTTTGGTTGCAAACAGAAGTGGACATCATATCCTTAAGTACACAGGCTAACTGTTGAATTGGACCTTCGGTGCCGGAATCCATGACGGCCGGCGGGTGCAGCAAGCCTGAAGATTGACCTTGATTAGCGGCGTGCTGCGATTCCAACTCTAAATTACTGCGTTCTACCCACTTAGCAACTTCACTTCGATTATCGGTTTCCGACGGGGGACTGTATTCTTCTTCTAATTCGGCAAGTTCCGCTTCTAAGCGTTTGTCGATAAGCTGCATTTCTATTCGTGCTTTCTTCTCGGCCGCTTCCAGTTCTAACTTCTTTTTACGAGCCTCGATGGTAGATGAAGACGATTTCCGGGACAAAGACTTATGGGAGCCGGGCATTTCGGACTTTGTACTTCGGGCTTTTACCACTATTGTTTTGTCAGGTTGCACTGTTTGTGATTTCTTCTCGACTGACTCCAATTCTAGCTTTCTGCGAGCCTCCATAGAAGTTGTAAAAGATTTCTCAGACACAGGTTTATGGGAGCAGCCGGGCATCACTTCAACTTTAAACATCTCGGATTTCACACTTCGAACTTCCAATAATTTGTCCGGTTGTACTTTAGCTTCCTCATTTTTAGCTGCACTCGTACTCGGCTCACTTTGAACGGCTTCATAAGCTTCTTTTCTCTCCTGTTGTCTTCTTACAGTTCCACGAGTTTTGACCATTATTTTAGACGGCGGCGTGAAGAACATCAAGATCCGGCTCGAAGACCACTTTGTAAGGTTTGTAGGTTCTTTTCACGGTGAAAAAATAGCCAAAATTATGGAAACTACTTATATTTTTAAGAGGGCGGTACATCCACAAAATACTAGCGTTAAGGGACGTGCGGAGAGTGCAACAGCTTATATCGACTGGTTTAATTTTGCTCTAGTGAGGTAAACTATCAGGGCCGCTCCCGCGCACCCCGCCTTCCCCGTGCGTCCCCTAGCTTTGACAAACGTAAAACTGGTATTTAAAAACTTAAATCTAATTGCGTCGCGCACACACGGACCCAAATCTTTCTCTTTCTTTTCTTTTTTTGCCGAGCTGATATAAGTTTCTGGATGCATTGCATCGCCAGCAAAAGGATGATCTTATTCAGCTCCATACGGATAGCTGTTTGATTGTCCATAGCTTTGTTTGAACTGACAGAGAGCGAGAGAGCACGCTATAAAATAGCATGTGTATTTGGAGTGTTTGCTTTGAGTATGCTTATTCAGGAGCATACTTAAAACTAGCATGCGTATTGCTAGCAAATGTAAACTGCTCATAAGCATGCTCGTATTGAGCATACTCAATAGCACGCTTTTTAGCATGCTATTTTAGAGCATGTGTAACAGTACCTTTATTAAAGTTTTTTTAGAATAGCAACACTGTGTTGTCATCAGGTTTACAAATGGCTGAAGAGAGAAGTTTGTCGAAAATTATTTATTTGTGTTCATTTGAAAAAACGGTCAACCTTAACGCGTCACCGCCGTGTTAGAGTTTTAAAAGTAAGTTGCAGTTTCACGTTATTGTTTGTAACATAAGATATACCTCATATATTGCAGATTAAGCTAATTATTCAACATTTGCAAAATCAAAGGAAATGTTTATGTAATATCGAACATGTTCCAAATTATCACGACCGTGGCCTCAAAAATCTGTCACCGCCACGGACTTTTGAGTCCACGTTCGTGACATATAGACACGTGGTCGTGTCATTCTTAATACGTTTGATTAATTTAGAGGCATATGCACTTTTCAGAAATGCATTTTTATTAGCTACAGATCATTTGCTATTATTGCCCGACTGCCAAAGCAAAAAAAATGTTTTTCGCTTGTATGTATGTATGATTTGTATCGAATTCTTTGTCACGCTCTACAGCCTTTAGTTTGACGGATTTCAACGTCTGAGCTATCATTAGGTTTGTCGTAGTCATAGGAGTGACTTAGGCTATGTTAAAATAACTATATAAATCAAAATAGCCGAGTTGGCCACCAAAATGCCGAAATGTCACGACTGAGGGACACTTTGTCACAACCGTGTTTATGTACTCATTTTATTTACCTTTCCTGAGGGTATTAAGCTTGACCATATGAATCAAAAAATTGCTTTTTATATGTACTTTTGATATATGTAATAATATGTGAAAAATAAAAACGTTTATGAAAAAAAAAAATTTTTGGACACAATTTAAGAGTCACCCAATTGGTAAAACTTTATATGTGAAAAATACTTTATATCTGAGCATATTAAAATTATTTTTAACGGGCTCACGTATTAAGTCGAATATATTGTCGACATGTTTTGATCCATTTTGAGGACCTTCGAGCGGAGCAACAACTAGTGATCGAGCGCGCTACGTTCATACGAGCGTCAATATGTGCCCACCTGCCCTCTAAATGTGTAGCCTAAATCTCACGTGAGCCTAGCATCCTTGTATCCACATTCGTGATACTAGTTTTGGATTTTTTTTAGCAACATAACAAAAGACACTTTATTAATATAAATTACTAAAAGACATAGAATATAAAACTAAAACTAACTACAATTAAAATAACTAAAACTAAAAATTAAAAATACCTATCAAAATTTGGTGCCCTCGGGAGGGTGCGACGGTTTTGGATATTACGGTGGTTGATCTGATTTTGTATTGGGGAAACTTTTTTACTATCGTCCGTCAACATTAAACCTTTTACCAAATAATCCAACTTTAGAAAAGTTATCGTCCCGAAATGCCATAAATCCGCGAAGAATGGTCCGATAACAAACCAAGTATTCCCTTTCGTCATTCAGTCCAATGCCTTAAAAAACTAGTTTAACTCTGACCCCGAGCCCGTTATAACTATATGTAAACAGAGAGCATACAAATACAAGTCTTGGTGAAGCCTAGACCTCAGTATGCGGATATAATAAAGCCTCAGTTATTGCGTGGTGAGTCCAATGCGTCAGTTTAACGGCTCGTTTAAAGCGATTTTGTGGCTTTTCACGCGTAATGGCAGTCGTAAACGTAAATATATTCGGTGTGACGATACAATACATCATTACAATTGTATAGAGCGAGCCCATAGGTTTCTGCAGGAGTAGTCGTTATTTTTGTATTTCCAACCGGAAAAACACTTATATGGTTTGGCACATTGCTAGGCAGAATACAAATGAAAAAAACGTGACCCATCTTGAGCTACATAGCCGCGTGGCCGTTGTAATGTAGTCAAGTGTAAAAATATGGGTGCACTCATTGTATTCAAAAATATGTCCCATAGCTCTTATGTCAGCGAATTAAGAACTATTTGAGTAAGTTGTATGCACCCATATTTTTACACTCGACTATTATACCATTACCTAAGGTTAGCGGACTGCAGAATAAGAAAAGCTCTATTGAGGGTGGGTGACTATATCCTGGATTATATATACAAATATAATAAAAACTGCGCGCATAAGTTGTTCGCAGAAATCGCGAAGCGTCTGGTTGACGTAACTGGTGACCGAAGAGCTGGCGGCTACCTCGCACAACGTATCAGCATTGCGATACAGCGAGGAAATGTCGCCAGCATCCTTGGCCTCAAGGGCCTATTTTAGATTTAAGCTAGTTTTTAATTTCTTTTAGTAATACACTGTATATATCTTGTTTGTAAATAAATGATTATTTTTTATCTATAAAAACTTAAATTAAAAATTTACAAAAAAAAATTGCCCTACATCCTAATTCTAATTGTAATATTTTTTTTGTAAATTTACGCATCACATTATTTCTGAATTTGATGCTTCGAATAACACTTGACATCATTCCGATTTTGGTTGCACTTTTGATATATATCAAAAGTGCAACCAAAATCGGAACATGACATATCATATCATCACATGTCATATGACAGGCAATCTTTTACATTGTAGATCTGTGCTATCAACTTAGGTATAGTCAGGAAAGCGCAGCTCGGAGCCGGCGAGGTGGTCGCGCATCCAGCGCTGCGCCTGCGCCGCCATTTCCTCATCGAACTGCTCGCGCCATGCGCCCGATTCACCTGAAATAATAATATAAAACTTTAACAATTTTTTTTTATTCGTATGGCATTCCTTCAGTCGTTTATAAAGATATTCTAAGGTTCTGTATCAATTGGACTACGTCACTGTCGAGGGTAAACAAGTCTGCAGGGTTTCCGTCGTATTTGCTAAGTGGGCAGTATTGATTGAATGATGTGCTCGACGTCCTGCACAGGAGCCCCGCAATCGCATCTTGGAGACTCTATCCATCCACATTTGTGCAGGAATGCTCGTGAGCGACCGCAGCCGGTTCTCAGCCTATTCAGTTGGCACCATTCTTTTCTAGGTAATGAGAAGCCAAGTGGTTTTACTGTAGGGCTGATAGTAATCCCAACATTCCCAATCCTTTCGGGGGGGTTATCGCTCCATTCCTCTTCCCATTAAATTTGTCCGAGATATTAAAGTCTGCTTTCATGAGGTTTCTTGCAGTTCGGTGAGGAGGGTGTCGAGATTTTAACCGGTGTGTTAGAGGGTTCTCAAATTCAGCGTGGGCAGCTAGTTTGGGGTGGGTCAAGATCTTCCGTGCTTCGCGTACTAGTGCTGGCTGTCTCCTTAAGTGTGGAGGCGGTATATGACACAGGGTTGGAAGATACTGGACCGGAGTGCTTTTAATGGTTCCGGAAATGCAACTCATGGTTTGGTTTAGGTGAGTGTCTACTCGCTTTGCGTGTGCACTGTTTAGCCAAATAGGTGCACAGTATTCCGCTGTTGAGTAGACTAGGCTAAGAGCAGTAGTACGAAGTACGTCGGCTTTTGCCTCCATGTGGTACCAGCCAGTTTGTGCAGAAGGTTGTTGCGAGTTTGGAGCTTCTTCTATTAAACAACTTTAGCTATTAAACTCCCGTGATATTCTGACAAATAATTATTTCTATTTCTATTAAACGATAGAAAATAGGGTAGATCCGTGTCCACAACGCTGATGTTTCGCGCGCTTCTAGTATAATAAAACACATACATAGTATAATAAAAGACATAAAGCATTTGAGAGACTTTCGCTAGGTGGTTGGATCAAGGGTCAGATGCAGAATCTTGGACACGGCGCGGATAGTCCGACGGTTCCTCTCTCTGCGGCCCTGACCACCGGCAGCTTGATCCCTGCCCTACTGCTGGCAACACCTTATGTTAGGTTTTTTTTTATGTGTTTATATGTATTTTTTATTATTTTGTAAGTGTTTTTATATTTTACTTTTATATTCATTCATATTATAAAATGCCTAACTTAAGAAAAATAATAAATGAAGATAATGTTAGGTACCTTTTCTAATAAAACCCTCGGCATTGGGGTCACCAGTCTTAGCCATCCACGTCGGGTTCACAGACTCGTTTTTTCTGAAGTTCTTAATATTCAAGTGCTCATTTAGTTTAACGATTTGTTCATCCGTTATCTTCTTGTCAAGGAAATCTGCTAGCCGTTTGATATATAAGGGTACATCCTGAAACAAGTACTCATGAAAACACAAAGTTAAGAGAAAGTAATACGATTCATACAGGATGTAACAAAAATATTGGAGATCCGTTTAAGGGCATAGTCGATATCGTGTGCTATTTCTATTCAAATAGTTATTTGTACAACAAGAGATCAAAGTTTGATATTTCTTCGAGTGCTTATTTTGAGTCCCGTGCAAGCGAAAGATTCTATAATATATAATATAATAATTTAGAATCTTGAGCGTAGTAAGGGACTCAAAAGCGCACGAGATGTAAATTACTTTGATCTCGTGTAGTTCACAAAACTTTTCACCTCAGCAGTGAGAACATATTAGAGAACCGGAAAAATGTATTCCTTCTTCATCACTTATCTCTATTCACTCATGTTTTATTAAGATATACCAACAATTAAGTTTTCACCTCAGCAGCTCGAACAAGGGTACTTTGCTACTTAAAAACAGTGAGCAAAATCGCATTTTGCTCATTTTGTCTCACTCAGTGAGCAAAATGCGTGTTTGCTCACTGTTTTTAAGTAGCAAAATACCCTTGTTCGAGCTGCTGAGGTGAAAAAAATATTTCATAATCACCTTTAACATATCTTCGTAGAATATGAACATCATATTTGGATGCTGACGGAGTTCCCACGCTTCTTTTACATGCGCCAAAATTGGGCACCATATATCTGTAAGCAATTATTAAAAAACAACGGGTTGCACTCCGGGAGTGCCGGCAGAAGTGAAAACTCAATGACATTGAACCAGTTTTTCGATCAGGTCACGTGTCCGTCTTACGAATTTTCAATCTGTCGAATCTGTCGGTCACGTGACCTGTCGCGAGTTTAACATTTTTTCCCCATCACAAAAAGTGCACAGCGCCGCTAAAGAAGTTTTCACTTTAAAAAACCTGACTAAGGTCAATGTGGCTAATTGCGTCATAGGGACTATTCCGTCCACGAGCGTATATTTCTTAGATTTTCAATCCTAGGAAAAGAAACCATTTGAAAACGCTAATGGACGGAATAGATCCTATGACGGAATTAGCCACATTGAGCTTACTTTTACGTAACCCGAGAAACCACTCAAAATTTGCATTTGATTACTTTGCCTCACATAAAAATTTGAATAAAATGCAATTTTGCTATCAGTTTTTGAACAATCAAGAAAGCCTTAAACCAGCTGGTGTGGTGAAAAATATATTCCATAGGTAGATACACCTTGAAGTAAACACAAGAAGTAAACACTCACACAAATCATTGAGGAAAAGATTCCAAAACGTTTTAAAGTCTGCAGTATAGAGGAAAAACTTCTTTGAGAACTGATAAACAGATACTGCTACATCCCGCGGGTCTCGGGCTATGTAGACTACTTTAGCGGTGTCCAGTAGATTTGAGGGTAATAGCGAGAAAGCTGCATGAGTTTTTATAAACCGTGGCGAAGGCGCGGCGTTTATAGCATCTTGAGTATAAATAGGTTCAGAAACTTCGCCTTCCACATTTGATTGAATTAAATTAACTGACACTTGTCCTCTGAAATAAATATGTGGGTCAAAAACTTATTTAGTAGGTATGTATTGGTTAAGGTTATGCGTCTTTTCTGTAAGTACATCATACAAAACATGTAACTGTCTAAATCGTTAAACGTGTTTAATTTACAATTATTACAAGTTTACTCAAAATGGTTCAAAATGAACTTTTTTGACTTCAAGATCTTCATTATAGCAGCCACATGATAAAATAGTACAGTTAAGGAAGAGCTCTGCCTATTTAACATCAGCTGCCAGTGCAGTGCAATAAATAAGAAAATTTATTTCATTGAAAAAGACAGTAAAAAGATAAATAAATAACTTATGAACTAAATAAATCTATGAATAATACTAAATTAAAACTAACAACCCTAAATATATCTAAAATAAAACAAGGAATATAAAAACTACTGAAAGAGACCTCCCCGCGCTACCCCTGGTGCAAACGCAAAGGTGCCCATCACACTCGCTGCGTTACCGCGTTGAATTGCGATGGACAGCCTTTGCACCAGGAAAAACCCGGAGCGCGGGTCAAGGCCCCTTCCTTGCAGGCGGCGACCTACTTCCCTAAGGAAGAAATTGAGAAACGGTTGTCAACTTGTCACCCGTCTTCACAATGATAAGTTATGAAAGCTATCTTGAAGGAATAAATACTAAATATGTTCTCGAGGTCACTTTATTTAGGATATTCGTTAAAATTGTATTAAAGTCTTTTTTACTAATGTATGTTAGGTATCTAATTAATTTATACTCACTCGAGAAACATATATCGTTCCATCAAAGGTATTTTTGAAGCCGTCTCGAAATCGCATTCATTCGCGACTTGCCAGACCAATTCTTGTGTAAGCGTTGTTCCTATAAATAATAAATAAGTTCCATTGGGAAGTTAGATTTTCTGAAAATGAGGCACCTATCCAACTGGGGCAACTATCCGCATTTTACCCATTCATTACAATATTTTACAGTACTTACATATGGCGCTAATTTACTGCCCTAGTGCGGTAACTAGCATATAATAATCAGAATACACATATGTATATATAGGTATATTAAAGACGCTTTATTAGACATTACCAGACCGAGGATAGCCAGTCACCCACACATCGTCAGGTCGAACAGCCATGTTCAAAATGTCGTTAGCAAGCTCTTTGTAGCCTATAGGCATATAGTAATCGGTACTGCTAGAAGGGCCACGAAACCGGCAGCCTGCAAAAGAAATTAGTTAAATCATAAGTTTTTGGCAAAAATTTAATTGGTACAAGCTTTTATCGACTGTACTTTTCTTACGACAGACAACTAATACTCATCGAGACAATTCTAAAAACCCCTAACACAATTAGGTTGCGTTGTTTCATCACAGAGTTCCTATGGTCCCTTCCTGTTTCCATCATCAGATCAGTTCGACAGTACCATATTGTTGTATTGTCATCAGAACTACATACAGCTGCCAATTTTCATGACGCTACGATCCTTGGAAGATGGTTAAATTAGTTACCTTAGATTCCATTACATGTTAGTTACATACAGAGTTCCTATGGCCACCTCCTGTCTCCATCATCAGATCAGTTCGACAGTACCATATTATTGTATTGTTATCAGAACTACATACAGCTGCCAATTTTCATGACGCTACGATCCTTGGAAGATGGTTAAATTAGTTACCTTAGATTCCATTACATAGTTAGTTACATACAGGTCGACCTAATAAAAGCTTGTTCATAAAATACTAGTTATTTTTTAATATTAGAGGATCTACCTTAGCACATTCACTGCCAGCGACCCGGTAGGCGGGTCACTGCTCGTTGGCGCTTTTCGCTAAAAACACGTTATCAGATAGGCAGTGAATGCGTTAATTAACGATAGTTAACCATAAAATATATACTGTTGGTGTTTACTCCTTGAGGATCGATTTTCATATGTAAGCCGTGAAATAAAGAGTGAAATAAAACGTTACGTTACCGTAAAATGGGGTGAGTACGGTTCGCGGGGAGAGTTGGGTTATGAATGGGGAGAGAAGGGATGAAAGGGGGATGCGATGGGCCGGATTTTAATGCTACTGCTACAAAAATAATGTATTCCAATTTAAAATGGAGCTATAGTAATACTCATAATAAAAAAAAATCGATCCAACAATCTTCCAAAATCAACTTTGTATGAAATCCCATCTCACCCCGATTACGAGTGACTACGGGGTGAGGTGGTATTTCCTGTTTATCGTCAAAGTTATGAAATGAAACTACCCAAAATAAAATAAAAACTAAAATACAAACGTCCGTAACACTTATTATATACACCATTCAGTTTGCATATGTAAAAATTAAATGTTATCTAGGTTTGAATGTCAGTTTTGCCCCTAATCACCCCATTTTAACGGTACGTTGCGTTATGTTTCGTGCGCAACTTAGGTATCTTGCGTATCCCGTGTTGCTCAACGGCTGCACAGAAACACTTTATTTGTTCAATGTCAACAATAGTACACTGTGGAACGAGGGTTATTGTTATTTTATTTATTCTTATAACCGAAGTTACACAAAATGTTTTTCAGGGTTGCCATAATTGCTCGGAACTGTTATGGGGATGGGGGACGTATGGCAACCCTAACTATAGGTAGTCTTAAGTTGTTATAGTCTTTTTACCCCTCCTATTCGGAAAAGAGCTTTTTCTTCCCTGCTAGGAGGGATCAAAGTTGCACTTTTCCTCCCTGCTAGGAGGGATCAAAGTAACACTTTTCTGTTCAAGCACACTATTTTTCATTTTTTTTGCACATTATTTTTTTAGCTTAAATAATCTGTTTAAGCATCAGATTGTGTCAACACTAAGATTTTTTTTATTTTCCTCATAGTTGTTGTGAAAAGCAGTATGTGTCACACGGTATCAAAATTATTTCGTCTTGGGCGTTAAAACTTGAATCCCTCATTACGTTCAGGATTCAATGTACGCCCTTGACGGAAATATAATCATTTTGATCCCTTGTAACACAAACTACTATAGTATTTTTATTGTTGTATTGACTTTTATTGAATAAACTTAATATAGTCTAGAATAGTACTAGGTATAGATAATACTTATACCCAAAGAGAATAGTTATAATCACTACGTTCTTATACCTTAGATCTAATATGACTCACCTTCAGTTGTGGAATCTAACTCTTGAATTTTCACTTTTCTGTCCATTTTATCTGCGTTATTAACTTATTACCTATAATATAAACATTAATAATTTTTTATTTAATCAATCCAATACCGTAATACTATCAAAATGTAGTCATATTTTTATTACAACTATGCTTAAGTTCAATCAGTCATTTAGTTAGGTATCAATACCTGGGGGCCTACTGCGAAAACCGAACTTCGCAAATTGCGGGGATCTTTCTCTTTTACTCAAATGAAGGCGTAATTAGAGTGATAGAGGAAGATGCCCGCAATTTGCGAACTTCTATTTTCGCGGTTATAGCCCAGGTATCTTCTTTTTGGTTTTGCCGCTGTTTGCCTTATAACTGTTATATTTAATATAGTCACGCCTGAATAAAGAAATAGGTACGAGTTAATTTTGGGTATCGTCTTGGGTCGTCCCATCGTTTTTCGTCAAGTTCTTAAATTAGTCCTATTCTGCTTTCGTCACTCATTCTACATTCGTCACAATCGTCGGTGGCTTTCAATGTAGAATGGGTGACGAAAGCAGAATAGGACTAATTTTAGAACTTGACGAAAAACGAATGGGACGACCCAAGACGATACCTAATTTTGGATCATGGTTGGAAGTTAATGGGCCATAGTTGGATTTATTTTGCCTGTGAAGCCACGGTCCTGGGTTCGAATCCCAATAAGGGCATTTATTTGTGTGATGGGCACAGATATTTGTTACTGAGTCTTGGGTGTTTTCTATGTATTTGTATAGGTATTATATATATCGTTGTCTGAGTACCGTAAAACGGGGTGAGTAGGTTTCGCGGGGAGAGGTGGGTTATGAATGGGGAGAGAAGGTTTGAGAGGGAGGTGAGACGGGATTTTAAGGCTACTGCTACAAAAATAATGTAGTCCAAATTAAAATGGAGCTATAGTAATACTCATAATAATAAAAAATCGATCCAACAATCTTCCAAAATCACCTTTGTATGAAATCCCATCTCACCCCAATTACGAGGGACTACGGGGTGAGGTGGGATTTCCTGTTTATTGTCAAAGTTATGAAATGGAACTACCCAAAATAAAATAAAAACTAAAATACAAACGTCCGGAACACTTATTATATACACCATTCAGTTTTCATATGTAAAAATAAAATGTTATCGAGGTTTGAATTTCAGTTTTGACCCTACTCACCCCATTTCACGGTACCCACAACACAAGCCTCCTTGAGCTTACTGTGGGACTTAGTCAATCTGTGTAAGAATGTCTTATAATATTAAATATATTAGAAACGAGTCACTCACGTAAGTTTGTCTCACGGAAGTTTTGTTATTAAAATGTCTTATAATATTTATTTATTTTATTTATTTACTTCGACGTAAACAATTATATATGGAAGAGACAGCAAGAGTTATATAAAAATATATATATAGTTGGATGATTTTACTGTATCCTGCGGTCGTAGCACGGTCGCATTTTTATCACCTGTCACCATGCCTGTCACGTTCTAACAAGTATGTAAGTGCGAAAGTGACAGGCATAGTGACAGGCGATAAAAACTGAACCATGCTGCCACCGCTGTATCCAATCAACCCGTTAAATAGGAATATTTCGCTCAGCGGCTAAGTTTCGCAATCCAGCGGGGAAACGCAGCAAGCGTCCTGGGGACGATGCCCCAGGCAACTTTAGGTTTTTAATGTTTGATATTTATACTGTAAATTTACTTTTAATAAAAATTCCAATAAATTAACCCGTTTTAAAAACAAGGATAAATTCACTAACTTTTTTAAAGATAGTGATATTTGACGTAATGGGACTAATGGGACTGAAAATTAGCTGATGGAACATACCTATTTGTGAGACTGCACACAACTGTTCCGTTAGTACAAATGTTAGGTAAACGTTAGGTACCTACAAATGTTAGAATGATTAAGGCAGTTAAGTAACAATTTTATTTATTTACCCTAATTACTTATCATTAGATATTTCGTCATTGGAAAGATTAGAGATAAGTTACATTGTAATGTACGAGTATTATTAGCTGTTTACTACTTACTCAATTTCTGTGTGTATATACACTACACCTTATAAAACAATGTCCCCCGCCGCTGTTTGTGTGTTTGTATGTTCACGATAAACTCAAAAACTACTGAACAGATTTATATGCGGTTTTCACCTATCGATAGAGTGATTCTTGAGGAAGGCTTGTGTATAATTTGTTAACTAACCCGTGCAAAGCCGGGGCGGGTCGCTAGTAAAAAATAATGAGGACGTACAAAACTATATAACCTTTTAAATGTTGTTACGGGGTCCCTTTGTTTCCCATAAAGTTTTAAGTCATAATGTATTGTTTGTCATATTATCATTAGTCATAGAATTGAAACCGTTAACTTTTCAGGATTTTCGTAAGGTTATCTTAGGTTAGGTTAGGTATGTTTATGACAATCCTGAAAATTGACGCGTTTCTGAACCAAATAAATGATGACTAACGAAAATGCGGGCAAACAATACATATAATACATTATGACTTAAAAATTTAAGGAAACAATAGAGACCCTGTTGTTACATTGGCTATAAGCAATATGACCATACAATATATTTTAATGTGACCTTATTTATTTATTTACTTGTATATTTACGAAATACGATTTGGAAGATCACTCACGCTGCGTGATGCATCCGAAACGATGTGAAAGTTGTGTGTGATGATGATGGTTAAGGTCGTGTCAAAACCAGTTGAAAACCATAACAATTTGTGACATCTCAATCGGGCATAATGTCATCATCTTCCTCGCGTTATTCCGGCATTTTGCCACGGGTCATGGGAGCCTGGGGTCCGCTTGGCAACTAATCCCAGGACAATTCCTGGGATTCAATGCGCAAATGCGTAGGCCCTAGTTTTTACGAAAGCGACTGCCATTCTGACCTTTCAACCCAGAGGGTAAACTAGGCCTTATTGGGATTAGTCCGGTTTCCTCGCATTGTTTACCTTCACCGAAACGGGACTGGTAAATATCAAATGATATTTCGTACATAAGTTCCGGAAAACTCATCGGTACGAGCCGAGGTTTGAGCCCGCGACCTCCGGATTGCGACAAATATCTGAACTCGCCTCTATTATTGTCAAGGCGTGGTCAAGGCGTTAGAGTGCGTGTTCACATATTTTTGAGCATCTCGGCCGCTCCGATATACGCGCTACAAGTCTCAATTCGCTAGATATTACCGTTTGTCTTAATCTTTTAATCTGTTATTTGTAATAAAGGGATAAAGCATAAATTAAGTAATCGAGGATTGTAAAATTTTATGAATGGCTTAAAACTAAATATTAGACTGCAGCTCTGATTTGAAATTGAAATAAATTTTTTTTTGCATATAAACATATAAACTAAAGATCACAATTTAATCGATCACGGTATAAGCCGTGCAATCGCACTGCCGCAGTTGCATCACTACGTCATGGATCCAATTGGAATAAATTGCTTTAAAACTGCTCATGGAATACTGATAGGAAAATGATGGAATTACCTTTTGCATAGTTACCACCTATTTTCTTTCTTTTCTGGTCCAAATAACAGTTTCAATCAGTAGACTTACCCCTGAGAATACCCTTATAGCAGAGACATACGTGTGTCGTGTAGTAACGGTAATTAATAAAAAAAATTAAAAAAATCATCAAATAAACCCTAATATACATATTCTTTCCTTCTGCCAAACTGCAGGACAACGTCATGCTCCCCGGCAGAACCACCTCATATTTAATAAACATAAATAGGTCAGAAAATATGTACCTTATATCTATAAAACTCTAATAGGACCATTTGGAAAAAATTTATATGCATAGTTTTATTATAAACATTGTTGTACCGTGAACGTGTTGTACTATTGACGCATATATGATACCAAATAATTCTATATCAATTCTATACGTATTGAATAAAATTAGAGATTAAGTATACTAGCTTAATCTCTCATTTTATTTTGAATACACGAAGTTACATCTCAAACTTTTTAGCGCCTGCACACAAGATTGTAGCAAATAATGTTTACGTAAAAATTATTTGCTACAATCTTGTGTGCAGGCGCTCAGAAAATTATGTACAATAAAAAGTTTGAGATGTCGTAAGGTCGTAACTTCGTTCGATTCGTGTATTTAAGAATGAATGAAATAATAAAACATGTCTATGGTTCACTCATCTGTCAGAGATGACAATTAAAATTAGGTTGGCAACAATGTATTTCATACAATATTTTGTAAGTGGCTACACGAGGTATCGTAAAAGTGCCAAAGAGATACTGCGTGTATGCACAAATACTTTTTTGGGGAATAGACTAAAGACTTGTCTTGACAACTATAAGATAGGGGTTTAAAGGTGTGTGCCCTTTAACTGACAAATAAAAGTACGGGAGTAGAAAAAAAATATTTTTAACGGGTCACTCACGTATTATTAAGTTGAATATATTGTCGATATTTTTTGATCCATTTTTGAGGACCTTCGAGCGGAACAACGACTGATCGAGCGCGCTACGTTCATACGAGTGTCAATATGTGCCCACCTGCCCACTAAATGTGTAGCCTAAATCTCACGTGAGCCAAGCATCCATGTATCGACATTCGTGATACTAGTTTTGGATATTACGGGTGGTTGATCTGATTTTGTATTGGGGAAACTTTTTTACTATCCGTCCACATTAAACCTTTTACCAAATAATCCAACTTTAGAAGAGTTATCGTCCCAAAATGCAGTAAATCCGCGAAGAATGGTCCGATAACAAACCAAGTATTCCCTTCGGTCATTCAGTCGAATGCCTTATAAAACTAGTTTAACTCTGACCCCGAGGCACTATATAACTATAAATAAACAGAGAGCATACAAACACAAGTCTGGTTGAGCCTAGAACTCAGTATGCGAGTATAATAAAGCCTCAGTTATTGCGTGGTGAGTCCAATGCGTCAGTTTAACGGCTCGTTTAAAGCGATTTTGTGGCTTTTCACGCGTAATGGCAGTCGTAAACGTATTCGGTGTGACGATACATCATTACGTACTTACGTAAAATTGTATAGAGCGAGCCCTTAGGTTTCTGCAGGAGTAGGTATGTAGTCGTTATTTTTGAATTTGCAACCGGAAAAACACTTATAAGGTTTGGAACATTGCTAGGCCAAATACAAATGAACAAAACGTGACCCATCTTGAGCTACATAGCCGCGCGGCCGTTGTAATGTAGTCAAGTGTAAAAATATGAGTGCACTCATCATACTCAAAAATATGTCCCATAGCTCTTATGTCAGCGAATTAAGAACTTTTTGAGTAAATAAGTTGTGTGCATACATATTTTTACACTTGATTATACCAATACCTAAGGTTAGCGGACTGCAGAATAAGAAAAAGCTCTATTCAGAGTGGGTGACTATAACTTGGTATATATTATTAACACAAATGGATAAAAACATAGTAAAATACTTAATTTAAAAAGTTACAAAAAAATTGCCCTAAATCCTAATTCTAATTGTAAATATTACGTTTACTATGGATAGTATGGATATCTTATCCTTATTTTAAAACTATTTTAGCAATGCTGATCAGCTGAGCAAAATATTGACAAGCCATCTGGTCACCCGAAAATTTTTACGCAATCGCATATTACTTCTGAATTCGGTATTTCGAATTTCGAATTACACATCATTCCGATTTTGGTTGCATTTTTGATATGTATATACAGGCAATCTTTTACATTGTAGATCTGTGCTATCAACTAGGAGGTATAGTCAGGGAAGCGCAGATCGGAGCCGGCGAGGTGATCGCGCATCCAGCGCTGCGCCTGCGCAGCCATCTCCTCATCGAACTGCTCGCGCCATGCGCCCGATTCACCTGAAATAATACTAAAAAACTTTAACTACTTACCTATTAAACTCCCGTGAGGCTTGAACATTTTAAAATTATTTTGTAAATTTGTATTCTGGCAAATAAATATTTATATTTCTATTAAAAGAGAGAAAATAAGGTAGATCCGTGCCCACAACGCTGATGTTGGTGCTTCTAGTATAGAAAAACTCATAATAAGCACTGACATAACGCATTCTCCTGTCAACCATTACTAATAATAAGTGTAAAAGAAAAAGGAATGTTAGGTACAACATCTTGAGAGACTCTCGCTAGGTGGTTGGATCAAGGGTCAGATGCAGAAGGCGGTGATCTTGGGCACGGCGCGGATAGTCCGACGGTTCCTCTCTCTGCGGCCCTGACCACCGGCAGCTTGAGCCCTGCCCTACTGCTGGCAGCACCCTAGGTTGGGTTATTTATAATATGTTTATATATTTTTTATATTTTTTTGTAAGTGTTTTTATATTTTACTTTTATATTCATAATATTAAATGCCTAACTTAAGAAGAATAATAAATAAAAGAATCTTAGGTACCTTTCCTAATAAAAGTAATAAAACCCTCGGCATTGGGGTCACCAGTCTTCTTAGCCATCCACGTCGGGTTCACAGACTCGTTTTTCCTGAAGTTCTTAATATTCAAGTGCTCACTAAGTTTGACGATTTGTTCATCCGTTATCTTCTTGTCAAGGAAATCTGCTAGCCGTTTGATATATAAGGGTACATCCTGTAAGAGAATACGTATACGATTCATACAAAGTGTAACAAAAATGTTGGAGATCCGTCTAAGGGCATATTTGGTATCGTGTTCTGATTAGCAAAAGTTGACGAAACATTTTTTTTGGGGCAGGGGTCTGTTTCTGAAAAGCTTGTAATACAAGCTGATGTCACTTTTAGACAGCTTTTTTAGGAAGGGACTTCCACTTGTATTACAAGTTACAAGTTTTTAAAAAACGGGCCCCTGTGGTCGTACAAGGGCCAACTAATTTTCGCGTCAAAAAATTTTTTCTACTACTTTTTCCTAATCAGAAGTATCAGAACACGATACCGAATATGCCCTTAAACGGATCCCCAGTATTTATATTATACCCTGTGATAGACAAAACACCAGATTCAGATACACTTGGTCAATCAGAATGTAGAAAAAAGCGGCCAAGTGCGAGTCGGACTCGCCCATGAAGGGTTCCGTATTTAGGCGATTTATGACGTATTAAAAAAAAACTACTTACTAGATCTCGTTCAAACCAATTTTCGGTGGAAGTTTACATGGTAATGTACATCATATATTTTTTTTAGTTTTATCATTCTCTTATTTTAGAAGTTACAGGGGGGGGGACACATTTTACCACTTTGGAAGTGTCTCTCGCGCAAACTATTCAGTTTAGAAAAAAATAATATTAGAAACCTCAATATCATTTTTGAAGACCTATCCATAGATACCCCACACGTATGGGTTTGATGAAAAAAAATTTTTTGAGTTTCAATTCGAAGTATGGGGAACCCCAAAAAAATATTGTTTTTTTTTCTATTTTTGTGTGAAAATCTTAATGCGGTTCACAGAATACATCTACTTACCAAGTTTCAACAGTATAGTTCTTATAGTTTCGGAGAAAAGTGGCTGTGACATACGGACGGACAGACAGACGGACAGACGGACAGACGGACAGACAGACAGACAGACATGACGAATCCGAATCCGAATCCGTTTTTTGCCATTTGGCTACGGAACCCTAAAAAGACCGCATTAAATTTTAAATGTAGTGCTTTTATTGCTCACATAGTTCAACATAAATAAGAATATTGAAAAAAAATAACATGAATAATAAATCCCTACAGCTGCTTAAAATTAAACAATTTTAAATAAAATTCTTTTTCTAATTTAAATAACAATAATTTTAAGTATGTACTAAAGTCTATTTTTTATTCGGTAGACTAAAATGACATTTCATAATTTTCATATTATGAAATGTTATTTTATTCTATCGAATAAAAAAATAGACTTTACGTCTTATATTATACGTTCCCTGTTCTATTTTATCGTCCTTATCCTATCCTATCCTATTAATACCTTTAATTAAGTTTTTCAAATTTTTAAGTTTTTAAATTTCACAATCACCTTTAACATGTCTTCGTAGAATATGAACATCATATTCGGATGCTGACGGAGCTCCCACGCTTCTTTTAGATGCTCCAAAATTGGGCACCATATAACTGTAAGAGCAATTCTTTTAAAAAACCTGACTAAGGTCAATGTGGCTAATTCCGTCATAGGGACTATTCCGTCCACGAGCGTATATTTCTTAGATTTTCAATCGTTGGAAAAGAAACCATTTTAAAACTCTAATGGACGACGGAATAGACCCTATGACATAATTAGCCACATTGAGTTACTTATACCTAACCTGAGAAACCTGACCACGAGTCAGTAGCCTCTATAATACAGGCGGAAATTGCTTTGTAAATAAAAGTTTTTGTCAAAAATTTCATTTTTACGTCTCTTTCAACGGGCAACTAGTAATCATAGAGTAATTCTAAGAAACCCAAACACAATTAAGCTGTGTTGTTTTATCACATGGCCCACTCCTGTCTCTATCGTCACAGGATAAATAATAGTACTTGCTATCATCTAATTTACATATGTGTGCAAATTTTCAGCTTCACCCGTACAAACATAATTGAAAGTTAAATAAAAGCTTGTAATAATCAAAATAAAGCTAGTAACAAAAATCTACCGCATATATTTACCTACATGGAGTTTCTACAAAAGTGAGGTCGTCGTTTGTTATTAAGCAAAACAGATTTCCCATAGTAAATTATATCCATTTCCATTAGACCTCCATTCGATTTAGTTAAACCTTACCCCATGTAAGTAGGTATTATTTTATTAGTGTGGGAATGTTACAAATTTCTGCTTTTTAAATAGGTTTGTTATTTGTATGACAAGGAGGCAAAGTTGTTGTTTAATCCCTCGTGCTAATATTGATCACCGAGCAAGGTCTAAAATTTACCCACGAGCGTAGTGAGGGATTCGAAAAGTAGAATCTTGAGCATTGCAAGAGCTTCAAGGCTCATGAGGGTGCCGTGGGTACAGGATGAATCACAAATACTTTTCGATCTGATTGGCCTTTGCCAACTTTCGTTTTTTGCTGTTTCGATTTTTCTACTTTTATTTTGATTAATGATTATTGGTACTTCGTATCTAGCCAATCTTCTTCAAATACTGGAATTTGACAGTTAGAACCTAAAAATATAAAATTTTTTATTCAACTTTATATTTTTGTCGACTGTTACACTTCTTAATATTTACAAACAAAAAAAAAGCAATACAAATGCGATTATATGTTACGTTTGTATTATATTCATTTCATTCAAATATAATGCTAATGATAATGAGAACCCGATAGATATGTAAGTAAACAAATGACCCCTTTCAATATCAATACATATCTAATCTAATGACTCTTGTTTTTTATACTTGGACAATGAACAAAAATATCGCACAAATAGATTACATTAGATTAGACTTCATTTGTTTATTATTGAAAATTTCATGATGTTTGTCACAATCTATCTAAATCAATATATGTATCTAAATACTAAATACATTTTAAAAAGTAATAAATTTAAAATAAATAAGAGCAATCAAATAATAAAAAACTGAATGTAATTGTCAAATACAGTAAAATACAATGTCAGAGAAAAACAATCTAACAATACACTCTTTTTGTTTAGGCAGTCGTGTAATAAACAATAACGGGGTCGAAGGATTAAACTCAAAAGTAAACATTTTGTACAATTTTAGTGGCAATAGGAAACCTGTTGAATAACTGTAAAAGGTACGGACTTTAGTAACAAGAAATTTTAATACCTAATCATAAATTAATTGATAATTTGTAATTTATAATGTGAAGCAATGTCTGAGCGAGCTGAAATAAGTTAAGTTTTAAGAAAACACTGTTTCTAATTATAAAAAAAATGTCAGCAAAAATCAGCAAAACCGGCTGGGTAATTTTCTGAACGCGATTTTTTTTGTGTCCGAGATGAAAATCGGAAGTTAGCATCAGATAATAGGTACCATTTATTTTTTGCCATAAAGAAGTCCCACTTTCACACCAGGGTCAACGGGGTAATTCACTGATTAATTTGTTTTTAGGGTACACTTAAAAATACTTAAAGGCTTAAATTACTACTCCCGTGCCCTGTCCGGAATCTGTATTCGAGTATAATGAAAATTCCTACTAAAAACTGTACATTAGTATCACTTTTTGAATGTTAAATACTTAAACTAGATGATATTTACTATCACTGAGCATATAAAACATTAACGTCTTTGTGGTAAATAACTCGTGATCGATGTTTAAATTTTGTCCGAGATTTAGAGTAATGTTTTGTCGAAATTCTTTAAAGCCAATCAACATCACACGTGAAGCCTTGACGTGTACTGAACTTCCGTTTTCTTATTCTGTCATGTGTCTTCTAACAGATGATATAGGAACGATTTTGACAAGTCACTGAAGTTTCTAGAAATTTGCGACAGAACTATAAAAACGGGTAGGGCGACAATTTTTATCTAATTTCGATTGCCTCAAAATTTTATATATTTTTAATACATTTTCGTTTCGAACGCTAGTTTCACATAGCCCGTTCCTATCTTAATATTGAGGATAAAATAGAATTTCTGTAATATGCAAATTAGATTTTAGACGATTTTATTTATTACGAAACCCAATTTCCGTGCCTCATTTCTAGGCACGGGAATTTCAAATCATCATATATTTTATTAATTAACCGCTGTTAATATGGATGTTATATGTCGTTCAGCATTAACCTGTCGAATCCCACGATATGACGTCACCATAAGCGTTCTGGCTCATATATGAGCCGTGGGAGCTGACAGGTCCTATATCGTAAAACAATTATTACAACTGGGCCATATATTTTACGAATTTTAATGAATACATAGTAAATCTCAATTTTTTATTAGTTCGCTGCAAATCTACGAATGCTAACAAATTTAAGCGTTAAAGCTTACGATTCTAATACTCAGACTCATTAAAAAACCAAAAAAGTATATGTTAGGTATTCAAAAATATTAGTAACAGACCACTTTTAAATCAACCTACATAAAGGCTGTCGAAATGTTCATACGATATTCCATTATATAAAATTAGTATCAACTACGACCATGTTTCTTAAAGTCAGATGATGGCTACATTAATAATAATCAAACTAAAAAAATAACATACATTGTTATTTAATTCAGTAAAATCCTTAACTTCATTAGTTAAATTTTGCATTATCAGTTTTATTTTTACGATGGATGGTGAATATGTGTACCCTTAAAGTAACATTGGGTTTATTTAATTTTTTTATGAATTATCACGTACAATTATATTATTTTAAATCAATATTTTAAAATTCCATGGAAATTAGAGAAAAATGCTCGTTTGGTGAAATTGACCCGGCTGGACCTTGTAATTTAACTAGAGTAAACAAAATAAAACGTATATTGATTAAACTTCAAACGATAAAACTTTTCTTTAACAACTTTTTCAAATTATTAAATTTTGAAGACTTTTTCTTTTTCATACAATATTAACTATTATCTTCAATATGTACTCACGCTATCATCATTAATTGACGTTGTTTATCATGCTTTAAGTATCGAGCACCTGCAACACGCTGGCCACCACATCCATCGGCTGTTGGCTATGCTTTTTACCCTTGGTTTGAGACACTCCTACTTGCCAGACGAGTTTTTGAAAACGGTTGTTGTACCGATAATAAAAAATAGAACCGGCGATGTGTCTGACATTAACAATTATAGGCCAATCTCTTTGGCCACAATTGCAGCGAAGGTTCTTGACGGTGTGCTTGAACGTCACCTCAGTAGACATGCAGTGTTAGATGATAGACAATTTGGTTTTCGTGCGGGTCTGTCTACTGAGAGTGCTATTTTGGTTCTGAAGCACACCGTCAGGTACTACACTGACAGGAAGACCCCCGTGTGCGCTGCTTTTCTCGATCTTTCGAAAGCATTCGACCTAGTGTCGTATGAAAAACTATGGGAGAAGTTGCAGAAGGCGGGTCTTCCTCAAGAACTGATAAGGCTGTTAAAATATTGGTACAGCAATCAGTATAACTTTGTGAGGTGGGGGATGTCGGTCTCGGAAGGTTATAGAGCTCAATGCGGAGTCAGGCAAGGGGGACTTACATCTCCACTACTGTTCAACATTTATGTTAATCAGCTGATTGTCGAGCTCAGCAGCACTATGGTTGGCTGTTCGATCGGTGGCAAAATGATAAACAACATAAGTTACGCCGACGACATGGTGCTGTTGAGCCCGTCGATCAGTGCTATGAATAAATTGTTGAAGGTGTGTGACACGTATGCGGAGTCTCACGGGCTCATCTATAATATTAAAAAAAGCGAGATACTCATCTTTCGAGCTGGTAATAAGACCCTACCAATTGTTGAGCCGCTGACACTCGGCGGTGTTGCCTTGAACAGAGTGTCCAGTTTTAAATACCTGGGACATGTAATTACCGAGACTCTAAAGGACGATGCGGATATTGAAAGGGAACGCAGGGCACTGGCAGTAAGAGCTAATATGTTGATTCGCAGGTTTGCGCGTTGTACAGTGGAGGTCAAGAAAACATTGTTCATGTCGTATTGCCAATCATTCTACACGTGCAGCCTGTGGATCAATTATACGAAGCGCGCTTACAGTGCTCTGCGTGTCCAGTTCAATAACGGCTTCAGGATGCTGTTGGGGCTACCACGCTTTTGCAGTGCGTCAGGCATGTTTGCGCAAGCACGAATGGACGATTTTCATGCCATAATGAGGAAAAGAATCGCCTCTCAAATGTATCGCCTGCGGGGTAGCACCAACAGCTTGCTGGTAGATATAGCTGAGAGATGGGACTGTCCGTTTTATAGTCACTGGGCGTCTGCTCATCGTCCTGTGTACCAAGACCCCAAATGATGATTTTTTTTTTTTTTTTGAAACTGTGAGACCTAGGTTAAGATCTACTAACACTAGTAATGTAAGTCTGTAAATATGTAACTAAAATCTATGGGCAAACTGGCCTGAAATAAAGATTTTTTTATTTTTTATTTATTATTATTTATTTTATTATTTAAACATTACAAAATTCGCAATACATTGCGTCTAAGCGCCACTTGCACCATTCCACTAACCAGTTAAACTTGGAGTTACCATGGTTACCAGTACAATTTGACACTGGGTTAACGGTTTACCGCTTAACCCCGGGTTAGTGGGATAGTTTTTTTGTCATTTATTTTACATAATAATATTTAAAGTTACTCGCCAAACTGCTTAACATGCAGTTTGTTGGCGAGATAGCGCTCATTTTTCCAGTTTTATGCACCTACTTTTAAGTTGCTATCATGCTATGCTTATTGCTTACCCTAAATTTAACATTAAAGTTATTCTTAGGAATTAAATACACTTTCCTTTTACAAAACATAACTTTACAAAAAGATATAGGTACTGTGTGCAAAAACAACAAATCTAATATTAATAACAATAATAATACACGGTGACTGAAATCAAGGTAACTTATGTAAAAGTGTTTTTTTTTTATTTGTTCTTTACTCCCATTAAGCTATATTTCTTTTCCTCTCTTGACCATTCTATTTCATTGTATATTTTTGGGACCAAAAATTTATCTGTTCCTCTACCATAATAGTTTTTGACAGCGCAAGTGGGTCTTAAGAATAAACTTTAAAATGTAGGTACTAAAAATCAAGAAAAAAATTATTTTTAAAGGTCGCTGTAGGCTGTTAGGCAGTATTCCTCAACTTGATCAACATTTAACAGTTTTGAATGATTCACGGTTAGTTTCACAAGACTTATTCGCTAGGTGCACGACTGGTGCTGCCTTCATTTTGGCAGACATTCTACGTTAAATCTTATGGAGTAAAATTAGTTCAAGCGGCTGCCGCTAGTACTAATGGCAGCCATTCCATAAGATTACCTGTGTTTGTGACGATCAGCGCCACTTCCCCCTCCACCGACTTCGCACCTTGCCAATATCGACCGGAATATGAACCGTGATTACTTTTTGTTTATTTTTTTCGAGCTCCCGATATTACAATACAAAAGGTAATCACGGTTCATATCCCGGGCGATATAAGTCTAGTGAAACTAACCCTGAATCATTCAAAACTGTTAAATGTTGTTCAGTTTGAGGAATACAGACAGCCTACAGTTTAATTTATTGCTACTATTACAGGCCCCACCCAGTATTAAGTTAGATAGGATAGTGAAAACAGTCGGTTAGGTTCTATTTAACCGTCAAATTCCATTTGTAAAAGATCCGCTAAAAACGAAGGATCAAAATAAAAAATCACAAAGTATACAACATTTTAGCTAAAAGTAGAAAAGTAGAGTCGGTAAAGAGCAAAAGTCGGCAAACGCTGATCGGATCCATTATTTGATTTATAAGGGGGCAAAGTAAGGGAGCAAGCGAAACATTCCAAAATTGAACCAGCGAGTGGATCGAAAAATGGAATGTTGAGCGTTGCGAGGGTTTCAAGGCACGAGGGTTAAACAAAATTTGCCCCCGAGTGAAACACAAAAATTGTCACCACACCAACCCGAAGAAAATATTAACTGTAAGATATCTAACAAAATCAAATCCAAATGAATGGATTTGATTTTGTTTGAAATAATTATCAGTCAAAATCATCATTTAAAAGTCAATTCTACCAGCAAACATAAGAAAACCACTCAAAATTTGCATTTGATTACTTTGCCTCGCATGTAAATGAAATGCAACTTTGCTATCCGTTTTTGAACAATCAAGAGATCCTTTACCAGCTGGTGTGGTGAAAAATATATTCCATAGATACCTTACCACAAGTTAAATACTCACACATATCATTGATGAAAAGATTCCAAAACCCTTTAAAATCTACAGTATTGGGGAAAAACTTCTTTGAGAACTGATAAAAAGATACTGCTACATCCCGCGGGTCTCGGGCTATGTAGACTACCTTAGCGGTGTCCAGTAGATTTGAAGGTAATAGCGAGAAAGCTGCATGAGTTTTTATGAACCGTGGCGAAGGTGCGGCGTTTATAGCATCTTGAGTATAAATAGGTTCAGAAACTTCGCCTTCCATATTTGATTGAATTAAATTAACTGACATTTGTCCTCTGAAATAAATATGTGGGTCAAAAACTTATTTAGTAGGTATGTATTAGTTAGGGTTATGCGTCTTTTCTGTAAGTACATCATAAAAAACATGTACCTGTCTAAATCGTTAAACGTGTTTAATTTACAATTATTACAAGTTTACTCAAAATGGTTCAAAATGAACTTTTTTGACTTCAAGATCTTCATTATAGCACCCACATGATAAAATAGTACAGTTAAGGAAGAGCTCTGCCTATTTAACATCAACTGCCAGTTGTCAACTTGTCACCCGTCTTCACAATGATAATTTATGTAACTTACATTTATAAAAGCTACCTTGTAGGAATAAATACTAAATATGTTCTCCAAGTCACTTTCTTTAGGCTATTCGTTAAAATTGCACTTAAGTCTTTTTTACTCATTTATGTTAGGTATCTAATTAATTTATACTCACTCGAGAAACATATATCGTTCCATTAAAGGTATCTTTGAAGCCGTCTCGAAATCGCATTCATTCGCGACTTGCCAGACCAATTCTTGTGTAAGCGTTGTTCCTATAAATAATAAATAAGTTCCATTGGGAAGTTACATTTTCTGAAAATGAGGCACCGGTCTATCCAACTGGGGCAACTATCCGCATTTTACCCAATCATTACAATATTTTACAGTACTTACATATGGCGCTAATTTACTGCCCTAGTGCGGTAACTAGCATATAATAATCAGAATACACATATGTATATATAGGTATATTAAAGACGCTTTATTAGACATTACCAGACCGAGGATAGCCAGTCACCCACACATCGTCAGGTCGAACAGCCATGTTCAAAATGTTGTTAGCATGCTCTTTGTAGCTTGTAGGCATATAGTAATCGGTACTGCCGGACGGACCACGAAAACGGCAGGCTGCAAAATAAATTAGTTATATCCTCGGCAAAAATACTAGTTTTTTTTTTAATATTAGAGGATCTACCTTAGCACATTCCACAGACAATCCAACCTCCATAGTTGCGCTACCCCCTCTGCCAAACATACGGTAGCGTTACTCCATCTTCGAGTCAATCCCGTGCCGTGATTGGTCCGTGTCTTTGAACGGACCAATCACGGCACGGGATTTGCTCACCTCTTCCCCCCGCACCCCCGTATTTTTGGCAGCATCGGTTTTATGAAAGAATTGGCCTAAGCTCAGTCTAGAGGTTGGATTGTCAGTGGCACATTCACTGCCAGCGACCCAGTAGGCGAAAAGCAGGTTTTTATCCTCGTTGGCGGTTTTTACTAAAAACACTTTATCAGATAGGCAGTGAATTCGTTAACCTTCTCGACGCCGTGTCAGACATAAAAGCTGTCACGCTTACGCCACGTCACCGAAGTGTCAAAACTGAAATTGAACTTTATGCATATGCACGTAGGTCTATGTTGCTCTGTGGTCTGTGACCGATTAATCGGTCTTTGGCGTTGAACCTACGGTGCGGATAGATCGGTCATTGGCGTCCAAAAGGTTAATTAACGAAAGCCATATTAAGATTAACCATAAAATATAATATATACTGTTGGAGTTTACTCCTTGAGGATCGATTTTCATATGTAAGCCCGGGGTATGAATATTTTATGGGGAGTGAAATAAAACGTTACGTTACGTTGCGTTATGTTTGTGTTGCTCAACGGCTGCACAGAAACACTTTATTTGTTCAATGTCAACAATAGTACACTGTGCAACGAGGGTTAGTGTTATTTTATTTATTCTTATCCCCGAAGTTACACAAAATGTTTTTCACCACACCAGCTCGGAAAGGCTTACCTTGCACTTCAAAAACTGATAGCAAAGTTGCATTTTATTCACATGAGAGGCAAAGTAATCAAAAGCAAATTTTGAGTTGTTTTCTTATGTTTGCTGGTAGAATTGACTTTTAAATGATGATTTTGGATGATAAATATTTAATAACATTCATTTGGATTTGATTTAGTTTGATTTTGTTTGATATTTTACATTTAATATTTGCTTCGGGTTGGTGTGGTGAAAATTTTTGTGTTTCACTCGGGGGCAAATTTTGTTTAACCCTCGTGCTTTGAAACCCTCGCAACCCTCAAGATTCTAATTTTTGAACCACTCGCTACGCTCGTGGTTCAATTTTGGGATCTTTCGCTTGCTCGGGTATCAATATTAGCACGAGCAGTTAAACAACAACTTTGCCCCCTTGTAAAACAAATAACTATTTCAGGGTTGCCATCATTGTTCGGAACTGATAATGGGATGGGGGACGTATGGCAACCCTAAATATAGGTAATACTTATATTTAGGTACCCAAAGAGAATAATTATAATCACTACGTTCTTATACTTAGATCTAATATGACTCACCTTCGGTTGTGGACTCTATCTCTTGAATTTTCACTTTTCTGTCCATTTTATCTGCGTTATTACCTATAATATAAACATGATTTTTTTTTTATTTGGTCAATTCAATACCGTAATAAATCAAAATACTACTTACTTACTTACTATGAAAATGTAGTCATATAGAACCTATTACAACTATGCTTAAGTTCAATCAATCAGTAATTTAGTTAGGTATCAATACCTGGGGTTCTACTGCGAAAACCGAAATTCGCAAATTCCGGGGATCTTTCTCTTTTACTCAAATGAAGGCGTAATTAGAGTGACAGAGAAAGATGCCCGCAATTTGCGAACTTCGATTTTTGCTCTATCTTATGCCCAGCTATCTTCTTTTTGGTGATGCCGCTGTTTGCCTTATAACTGTGATATTCAATATAGTCACGCCTGAAAGAAGATATACGAGTTAATTTTGGATCATAGTTGGAAGTTAATGGGCTATAGTTTTATTTATTTCGACGTTTACGTGTAATTGTTTACAATTACATATGGAAGAGACAGTAAAAGTTATATAAAATATATCTAGTTGGATGATTTTACTGTATCCAATCAACACGTTAAATAGTAATATTTCGCTCAGCGGCTAAGTTTGGCAATCCAGCGGGGAAACGCAGCAAGCGTCCTAGGGACGCCCTAGGCAACATTAAAGTCTATTTTTTTATTCGGTAGACTGAAATGACAGTTCATAGTATGAACATAAAACGTCATTATTTCATACTATGAAATGTCATTTTAGTCTACCGAATAAAAAAATAGACTTTAGGTTTGATATTTATATCTGGGGGCACGGCAGCGATTTAGGCCGTTTTCGACGTCCTGTAATTTTGTGCTGGCTTGTAAATTTACTTTTAATAAAAATGCCAAAAAGTCAACCCGTTTTAAAAACAAAGATAAGTTTACTAATTTATTTTTTAATATCAGATTTTGTTTGACGTAATGGGACTGAAGATAAACTGATGGAACATACCTATCTCTGAGACTGCACACAACCGTTCCGTTAAGTACAAATGTTAGAATGATTAGTTTAGATAAGTAACATTGTTATTTATTTATACCCTGCTAATTACTTACCATTAAATATTTCGACATTGGAAAGGTTAGAGATAAGTTACAATGTAATGTACTGTACGAGTATTAGTAGCTGTTTACTACTAAATTTCTGTGTGTATCACTATCACTTTCACTACACCTTATAAAACAAAGTGCCCCGCCGCGTCTATCTGTTTGTGTGTCTGTATACGATATACAGTCCAAAAAACTACTGAACGGATTTTCACCTATCGATAAATTGATTCTTTAGGAAGGTTTGTGTATAATTTGTTAAAGCCGGGCGGGTCACTAGTATAGAATAAAGAGGACCGACAAAAATATATCATCACCTATTCAATGTTGTTATACATTGGCTATGAGCAATATGACCATACAATATATATTTAATGTGACCTTATTTTTTTATTTACATATTTGAATGTATATTGCAGGGTAATTGCGCTAGTTTCCGTCCATGCTCTAGTTTTCGTCCACTTGACGGATTCACAAAAAATATTTTTCATTTTTAATTTGCTACTTGCGAAATATCATTTTTACATAGATAGATATATTGTTGAGACATTAAGGATTGCATAAGTCCAAATTTGTGCAGCAATGTGCTCAAGTAACAAAAGGTTCTATAACTAAGGCATTATATCACCAAACAGTGATATAGTAGGCTTATAATGGTAACCATTGTGACTGCTTGTACTATAAAGGTTTTCAACAGAGCGTTTTGGCTCTATAAAATTAAAGAGCATTTAAGTTCTATAATTTAGCTCTTAGAACGCTTATAGCACCATACAAAAGAATATTTAAAGTGCTGCACTGTAATAGATACGCAATAAGCGATTATGGTACTATTTAATACTATAGACGACTTTACTGACGCTTTTATGTACCTATTTTGCACTAATAATGCGTCACAATAACTTTTATAGTACTAGTGTTGTAGCAGTATCGTAAACACTATTAGAGGATCAATCTGCACTATAAAAGGGCTTTTCACGACCATTACGTAACGCTTTAGCTTTTTAAAAGCTCTCTCAACATCGCTATAAGGCTATTTCTGTAAAAGTCATGAAGGTTTTTCTATAGTGCTATATAGTACCATAAAAGTTACCTGGTACGTTGCTAAATAACTTAATTCTAACCCGTTAAAATATGGCTGCTGTTTTCTGCCATGATAGCACGTTAGTAGCACGGCTGGAGCCTATGTGTACTATCCAGTAGCCACAGTTGGGACAAGTCCTTATTTTATTAATTTAAATTTAATTAAAACATGAAAATTATGAGAGCGCATTGTCAAAATTGAAATCAGCATAATCATTTTATCGATACAATTATTTTCGCATGTACAATATATCGGCATAGTAACGGTCCACGAATATTTTTAGTACGTCCTTTTTATTACCTAAATACAAATGTCACTTTAAGAAACAGTGGCGAATGAACTTACCGATATTTATATAATATTTTAGGCACGCACGACGCAAGTGTGATAAAAAAGATCACTGGAATCGTTTACGGTGCAAAATAGCACTATAAGCATGTTTTGGTTACTTTTATAATTCCAAATTGCGACATAAACGTTACAGACAGCACTATTTTAGTACTAAAAAGCGTTTCTCGTCACTTTTACATTTCAACCATAGAGTTGATTTATCACCGTGAGAGCCTTTATGTAATGTTTATAGAATAAATAAGTGATAAAACTAGGGCCTATTTGGGGGTTTGTAAAAGTTTACAACACCATTATAGTGCTAATCATGAACACTAATTAGCACGCTCCAAAACGTTCTCAGGACTTTTATAGTACCAAATTTTGTTACTTAAGCCACCAGCGCTTTTTCGATCACGGCATAATGTACGAGTGTGGAATCATATGCATTTAAGTATGCACATTTGGAAAACGTTGGATCTCCTCCAGCCCTGGGCATTGGTAGTCTTGCTCACTTCTTATTACTAGGTAGGTATGCAGTTTATTTTTAACCGACTTCTATATCTCAAAAGCAGGAGGTTCTCAAGTTGTTTGTAAGACTTGTTAGTAACCTACCTGTTTATAATATTTTTAATTCTTGATACCCCAGAACTCCAAAATATCTTGACTGATTTGGAGAAATATTTTATAATAAATCGCTTTTTTAGGGTTCCGTACCTTAAAAGGAAATAACGGAACCCTTATAGGATCACTCGTGCATCTGTATGTCTGTCCGACCATTCCTCCACCCCCCTTCTCCGAAACTACTGGGTCTAAAATTTTGAAAGAAATACACAAAATAGTTCTTTACCTATAGATGACAGGAAAACCTATTCGAAATGTGCAGTCAAGCGTGAGTCGGACTTAATGTACAGAACTGGAACCCTTGGAACGCGAGTCCGACTCGCACTTGGCCGGTTTTTTTTATAAAGCTGGTCAAGCAGATCGTCGAAATTCAAATTTTCTATGGGAAGATATCCCTTCGCGCCTACATTTTTCAAATTTGCCGCCTTTTTCTACTGACAAGTTTTTCTAGACCAGCATTATTGTCTTTATTTTTCCAGCCTTGTGGGCCTGTATACTTAGGTAGTCTGTGTGAACCTGACTAATAAATAGCGAGATTGCGCCAAATTGGCCGCCATTCAGTGGCCGACGCGGACATTTTTCAAAATAGGATGTCGTTAGGATTCAATTCGACTGCCAACTTACTTAACTAGTACCTATTTTATTACGAACTCAAAGGTAGGCAATAGGTTCAGGTAAGTTGAAATATATTTATTTTTCTAAGTTTATAAAATTACATATGCGAAAAAAAAATTTGTTTATTAAAAATAATCATCAATAAACGAGCTGATTTCACTTAATAACAATGGATGTCATTATATTTAAACTAGCTGTTGCCCGCGACTTCGTACGCGTGGATTTGTATATTGGTGGTTATATATTCTACATTAGCTTAGAACATTATGCAGCAAAAGATCGCAGTAGGACGGTTAATCATTTGTTAATTATTAATATTACAACGCATGATACTTGTCTTTCACAACCTACGAAGCTTCAAGCCCCTAACTGAATAAAATTGTTCTCGATATAATCCCTCTCAACCAGAAGATTTTCATGTCCTCTATTTCAGATTCAGATTCAGATTCAGATATTTATTCATAAAATTTAGTATTTTACATGTCATTTTACAATAGGTATACGAATAATTAAATTAAATTATTACTAACTAGTGACTATTTTAAATATACATTTTACAAACAGGTCCTTTTACGGTACTTATCTGCTTAGATTCCGTTTTTTTTTTATGTGGTCGGGTTGGCTAGCCTACTGACAAAGTCGTCGACTGCATAACACGCCAGTTCGGTTAAAAGTGCTTTGACTTTTTTATCGAATATTGCATCGCTAGATTCAATTATTTCAGCAGGAAGCGAGTTGTACAATTTTGCCCCAACAACAGCGAGTGACTTTCTAGATTTTGCTAGTTTACATTGCGGGACAACTAAAAGCGGTCTCCGTCGAGTGCTCCTTTCTCTGCTAGAAGAGGAGACATAGTTGTGTAAATTTGCCCTTATATACTTGCACGCGGTGAGGACATAAACACTAGGAAGCGTAAGTATTTTTAATTCTTTAAATAAACGATAATTTAATAAAACCTACTACTTAACTACCTATTTACGAAGTTTGAAGTTCCTAGCTTTAAATAAAATTTGAACCCTATACAAACTTTCAACACCTTTTTAACCATTATAGGGGATGAATTTTTAAAAACGCTGAAATTACTTTTCTTGTATTTTAATAATATGCCCATATACAAAGTTTACAACGATTCAAGTCCCGCACTCAAATGAATGTTTGACCTCCATACAAATCTTCAACCCCTTTTTCACCACCATGGGGATGAATTATCAAAAACTCTGAAATTAGTTTTCTTCTCTTTTGATGAAATACCTGTTTACGAAGTTTCAAGTTTGTTTGCAACTTTACAAACTTTCAACCCCCTTTCGACCCTTTAAGAGATGAATTTTAAAAACGCTGAATTTACTTTTCTCGTATTTTAATAAAATGCCATTTTACAAAGATTCAAGCCCCGCACTCACAAAAATGTTTGATCTCCATACAAATTTTTTACCCTTTTTCACCACTTTGAGAGATGAATTTTCAAAAACGCTGAAATAAGTTTTCTTCTCTTTTAATAAAATACCTTTTTAAGAAGTCTCGAGTTCCTAGCTTAAAATAAAATGTGAACCCCATAAAAACTTTCAACCCCTTTTTAACCCTTTTAAGGGATGTACTTTTAAAAACGCTGAAATTACTTTTCTTGTATTCTAATAAATGCCTCTGTACAAAAATTCAAGCCCCGCACTCACAAAAATATCTGATCTCCATACAAACTTTCAACCACTTTTTCACCACCTTCAGATATGAATTTTCAAAAACGCTGAAATTAGTTTTTTTCAGTTTTAATTTAATACCTTTTTACGAAGTTTCAAGTTCATAGCTTAAAATAAGATTTGAAACCCGTACAAACTATCAACCCCTTTTTAACCCTGTAAGGGGATGAATTTTACAAAACGATAAACTACTTTTCCTGTCTTCTAATAATATCCCCAAATCCAAAGATTCAAGTCCCGCGCTCGACAAAATGTTTGATATCAATACAAACTTTCAACCCCTTTTTCACCACCTTACAGGATGAATTTTCAAAAACGCTGAAATTAGTTTTCTTGTATTTTAATTTAATACCTTCTTACGAAGTTTCAAGTTCCTAGCTTAAAATAAAATTTGATACCCGTATAAATTTTCAACCCCTTTTTAACCCTGTTAGGGGATGAATTTTACAAAACGCTGAAATTACTTTTCCTGTCTTCTAATAATATCCCCAAATACAAAGACTCAAGTCCCGCGCTCGAAAAAATATTTGATATCCATACCAATTTTCAACCCCTTTTGCACCACCTTAGGGGATGAATTTTCAAAAACGCTGAAATTAATTTTCTTGTATTTTAATTTAATAACTTTTTACAAAGTTTCAAGTTCCTAGCTTAAAATAAAATTTGAACCCTATACGAACTTTCAACCCCTTTTTAACCCTATTAGGGGATGAATTTTACAAAACGCTGAAATTACTTTTCTTGTCTTCTAATAATATCCCCAAATGCAAAGATTCAAGTCCCGCGCTCGAAAAAATATTTGATATCCATACAAACTTTCAACCCCTTTTTCACCACCTTAGGAGATGAATTTTCAAAAACGCTGAAATTAGTTTTCTTGCATATTAAAAATATATCTTTTTACGAAGTTTCAAGTTCTTAGCTTAAAATAAAATTTGAACCCTATACGAATTTTCAACCCTTTTTTAACCCTGTTAGGGGATGAATTTTACAAAACGCTGAAATTACTTTTCCTGTCTTCTAATAATATCGCCAAATGCAAAGATTCAAGTCCCGCGCTCGAAAAAATATTTGATATCCATACAAACTTTCAACCCCTTTTTCACCACCTTAGGGGATGAATTTTCAAAAACCCTGAAATTAGTTTTCTTGTATTTTAATTTAACACCTTTTTGCAAAGTTTCAAGTTCCTAGATCAAAATAAAATTTGCACCCCAAGACGAACTTTCATCCCATTTTTAACCCCCTTAGGGGTTGAATTTCCAAAAACGTTGCAATTCCTTTTTTTTGTAATCGGCTATTATGCCTTTCTAAGAAGTTTCAAAGCATTTGTAATGGATTCAAATTTTCAACCCCTTTTTAACCCTGTTAGGGGATGAATTTTCAAAAACGCTGAAATTACTTTTCCTGTCTTATAATAATATCCCCATATACAAAGTTTCAAGTCCCACACTCACAAAAATATTTGATCTCCATACAAACTTTCAACCCCTTTTTCACCACCTTGGGGGATGAATTTTCAAAAACGATGAAATTAGTTTTCTTGTATTTTAATTTAATACCTTTCTGCAAAGTTTCAAGTTCCTAGATCAAAATAAAATTTGCACCCCAAGACGAACTTTCATCCCATTTTTAACCCCCTTAGGGGTTGAATTTCCAAAAACGTTGCTATTACTTTTTTTTTGTAATCGGCTATTATGCCTTTCTAAGAAGTTTCAAAGCATTTGTAATGGATTCAAACTTTCAACCCCTTTTTAACCCTGTTAGGGGATGAATTTTCAAAAACGCTGAAATTACTTTTCCTGTCTTATAATAATATCCCCACATGCAAAGTTTCAAGTCCCACACTCACAAAAATATTTGATCACCATACAAAATTTTAACCCCTTTTTCACCACCTTGGGGGATGAATTTTCAAAAACGCTGAAATTAGTTTTCTTGTTTTTTAATATAATACATTTTTACAAAGTTTCAAATTCTTAGCTTAAAATAAAACTTGTTCCCCATACAACCTTTCATCCCCTTTTTAACCCCCTTAGGGGTTGAATTTTTCAAAATCGCTTCTTATCTCTTGTACACTTTATAAATGCAACCTAGTGTGCAAATTTCAACTTTCTATCTTTTGTAGTTTCGGCTCTGCATTGATGAATCAGTCAGTCAGTCAGTCAGTCAGTCAGTCAGTCAGGACACTTGCATTTATATATATAGATTCTATTTTATAACAACTTAAGTTGCGGACTCGTAACAGGTAACGTTAGGTTACATAATCTTTAATAGAAAAAAACCTGCCAAGTGCGAGTCGGACTCGCGCACGGAGGGTTCCACACCATCAACAAAAAATAGAGCAACAAGCAAAAAACGGTCACCCATCCAAGTACTGACCCCGCCCGACGTTGCTTCACTTCGGTCAAAAATCACGTTTGTTGTATGGGAGCCCCACTAAATCTTTATTTTATTCTGTTTTTAGTATTTGTTGTTATAGCGGCAACAGAAATAGATCATCTGTGAAAATTTTAACTGTCTAGCTATCACAGTTCGTGAGATACAGCCTGGTGACAGACGGACGGACGGACAGCGGAGTCTTAGTAATAGGGTCCCGTTTATACCCTTTGGGTACGGAACCCTAAAAAATCGACTTCTCTACTTACTAACAGTACTAACCTAACCCACTTAACGGCGCTTATACTTTATTGGGAAATTCAAAATCGCTTGTGATATATTATAAAATCATTTCGGAGTTGTACTTTATTGCATTATAATAAGGTTGATAATTAAATGGTGTAGTTTAAGGGCCTACTGCAGCCGCGTCTGGCGCTTCGTAAACCACGCCCGCTAGTTCTTCCCTCCCCGCTAACACGCACACATGGAAACGCTTCGCGCCGCACGTGAAGTTTGTGTGACCTTTTAGCACCATCTAACGTTACAGAAGTTAACTACCATTATACGCGGTCGCTGCGGTCGGCCAGAAACTTAAATTCGGAAAAAATTTAAACAGATGGCGTTGTTACTTGTTCATAATAGCAAACAATAAAATAATTAATTAATAAACCTGAATATTTATTGTTGTTTTGGAAGATGTTAACAGCATAGAAGCAGCAGCGTATATAGCATATAAGTTAAGAGTATTGATAATAAGAAAATAGCACAAGAACAGAAAAGAGATTATTTTTGATAAAATATGATGAAAACAGATTTACCTACTTGATTACGCTCACCTGACTTTGCGGTCACTAAATGCAAATTTCAACCTTATTGTTATGGGGTTACAATACCCCTGGGGTTGCAGGCGTCCATAGTCGTTATTATTATAAATGCTTTGGTTGAAATGCTTTTTAACCCTCGAATTTTTCATAGGTACAGTCATCTGCAATAATATGTTACTCTTCGACGGCCGCAAAAATATGTGACACGCTCTTATGGCTCTACAAATAAGATGTAACATGATCTACCGCAAAACGGCCTTCGGTGTGTAACATATTATTGCAGCTGACTGTACTCGTATTCATTGTTGTATAGGTAGGTATTAATATCTTTTATCCGATCGATTTGCATTTATTTGAAATAAAGCACAGTGTTTAGTAATTATATGTTTTATTGAATAAGAGATTATTTAGGTATGTAATGAATACAGGGTGCCTTTTTGAAACACTCATTTTTAGGGTTCCGTAGCCAAATGGCAAAAAACGGAACCCTTATAGATTCGTCATGTCTGTCTGTCTGTCTGTCCGTCTGTCCGTCCGTATGTCACAGCCACTTTTTTCCGAAACTATAAAAACTATACTGTTGAAACTTGGTAAGTAGATGTATTCTGTGAACCGCATTATATTTTCACACAAAAATAGAAAAAAAAAATTTTTTTTGGGGGTTCCCCATACTTAGAACTGAAACTCATTTTTTTCATCAAACCCATACGTGTGGGGTATCTATGGATAGGTCTTCAAAAATGGTATTGAGGTTTCTAACATCATTTTTTTCTAAACTGCTTGCGCGAGAGACACTTCCAAAGTGGTAAAATGTGTGTGTCCCCCCCCCCCCCTGTAACTTCTAAAATAAGAGAATGATAAAACTAAAAAACATATATGATGTACATTACCATGCAAACTTCCACCGAAAATTGGTTTGAACAAGATCTAGTAAGTAGTTTTTTTTAATACGTCATAAATCCCCTAAATACGAAACCCTTCATGGGCGAGTCCGACTCGCACTTGGCCGCTTTTTGTGGATAATTTTGAATTTCAATTGTCAGGGGTGCCTACATTATTTTTTAATACATTTTACAACGACAACAAACAAAAGTTCAAATTCGCCGTATTTTTATTACCCGGGTCGATCGTAACAAAATAGAAAATCATGTTTTTCAAATCTAAGCGTTATTGTAATTTATCTCAAATAACCAAAAAGTCAATCTGACTAGAACTTAAAAACGAACTGAATTATTTTAATATGTCGATTTTTCTTGGTGACCCAGGAGATTTTTTTTTTGTATCCCATACAAAAAGAGCGTATCCCAATCGCGTATCGGTTTTGGTTTTTACTTATAAGTGTGAAAACTATATTCTACCATATACGAAGGATGTGTGTTTTTTCATGTTTTATGTGTCTTTTTGTACAATAAAGTGTTTTACTGCTACTAATATATCATATTAACGATTAACTAAAAAGGTATTTACATCTAATTTAACTGGTAAATTATTAAAGTCCGCTAAAATTAATATATACCTATTAAAAAAAAATTTGTTAATATGTCCCAAAATCATGGCTCATTTTTTAAGTCTCCTGACTTACCAAACATATCGCAACGAAGGCAAGGGTACAACGCGGCATCGTGAACCTAATAACGTAACGTTTCAGTTACTTTTTTAGTCGCCGACCATTTTATCCGGGGTACGAAAAGAGGTATTAGATCTATCCTGGGTCTAATATGTTATAAAAACATAGTTTTTTGAAAAATGTTCGTAGGTAGTACACAAAATTTACATTTTCTTTTAAATGTGATTTGGGTCATCGTTCTCCCTGGTGACTTTTCTGGTGACCCAAGAGACATCAATTTTATTACGACTCAGGAGACTTTTTTTCTATGCACTTTGATTTTTTTGATGCGCTAATTTTGTAATCTAAAATAACTTTAAACTGCTGATATACTTATATCTCTTTGCTGATGAGTGGAAGTGGAATTGAAACTTAATTTATTGTTCTCTCCCTTGACATTTTGGCATACATTTGACATGCTGCAGTGCACTCCTAACGTTAATAAAGACATATTTTTTAGAAAAAGCTTTAGGAAAACTCACTCTTGAGCTTAAAACGGTTAAGTCCTTATCATATTATGTTAGATTTTTAGTACAGACCCCAAATCAGTAAAAATGTCTCTTAGCCAACTAAATTTGTCTCTGGGAAAAGTACGATATCCCTAAAAATTGTACGTACATTTCGCATTTTTCTGAAGGAACGGAATTCATAAATTGGGTTATTATAATTTTTTCAGATTATTTGATTGCATTGACATATCACCAAGATAGATAGAACATTTAAGTTACCAGAAGAAAAGCATTTGTGTTCTTTTATACAATGTGGAAAAAGTAGGTTCGATTCCCGGGCGCGACTAAGCGAATTTAAAAAAAAACAACGTGTTGCATTCCGGGAGTGCCGACAGAAGTGAAAACTCAATGACTAGTCCAAAATGTCTGCAGCACTATGTATAATTGACCCATCCTCTTTTCTATTGAAAACTTTTGGTTCCAATATTGCTGGTCAGTGAGCTTGTGTAAAATTCGAAATTCAAATTTATAGCGTTAATTGTTACAATTCGAATAGAAATTGTAAAGTTACCTTGCAGACCTCGCATCTAAATATATTTGGTCATGATATTTTGAGTTTTATTCACCAGTACTAGAGTTCACTTTTATTAGCGATTTCATCAAGATGTAGCTTTATTGAATTATATTTGAGTGATATAAAGTTATAATACTGTGAGATCCTCGTATTTCAGCCCGTCCAAGATTATAACCTTTTTCATGTAATGTCATTGAGTTTTTCTTTATTGATTTAAATGCCATCTAAATGATTGGCCATCTAAACCTTACGGTCACATGATCGCCTTACGCTGTCTCGAGTTTATCATTTTTTCCCCACCTCAAAAAGTGCCTAGCGCCGCTAAAGAAGTTTTCACTTCAAAAATCTTTGAATGCAGTTGTTTCTTTAAAAAACAATAATGTTTCATTTAAGTAAAATGAGCAAACTTAAGGTTTTAAGGCACTTTCCCTCCAGGGCCCATAATTTTTTTCCACCCGGTAGTAGACAACTATTTTTTTCGACTAAATGAAGTTTTATTAGATAAATCGTTGATCACATGGTTCGTTTCACACATCACATCAAATCGTTTGTCATCACAATCAAAATTTGTCAAAAGTAATGAAATTTATGCCAAAAAAACATAAATAAAACATAAATTCAACACATTTTTTTAATAAAAATCTTTCTCGATGATATAAAAAAGAACATCGACAAATTATGTTCAAAAAATTAATATCAAAACAGATGTCATAATTAGGATTGGCTACTTTAAGAAAGGGACAGAGAGATTTAATCCTCTCGCTCTGCACGTTTTTCTCATTCCTCCTTGTCAAGCCAAAATAAACTATAAAATGATAGTAACACAGTACATTGTAATATTCACTTTTTCCACGGTATCATGTCATTGTAAATTACTTATGTGAAATTGTAGTGGCGTGCGACTTTCAAACCGGAGGTCACGGGTTCGAACCCCGGCCCGTGCAAGTGAGTTTTTGTAAGTAGGGACCTTTTTTTAGTGGTACTTAAATATAATAACTTTTCGTATTATTGAAATAAAATATTTTATTCAAACAAACTTAATAATATAATAATTAAAACGAATAATATCAATTAGTTTTTAATATTTATTCAATTATTTTAAATTATTTGAGCATGAAACATACTTGATTTATTTTTATAATTACAATAGAAAAAAAGCAAAAAATATATTCTTATAGATATTTTATTTTCAAATAAAAATAAAGCAAAAAGTTACGGTTAGATTCTGATGGCTAAATACCAAACAGCTACCGATACATTTCAATATCTGTCGAAATTTCCTAACCCGTTGTAACTGACAAAGAGTATAGATTTCGACGTAGCATGACGTAGCCTAGCAAACACGCACACATGCGTAACGTATAGGCCTGTAAGAAGGCACCATCATAGGCTTACCTCCGATTCCGTTACTACTCAATGGAGTTACGACTCAACGTTTATTGGATATTAAAATTTTACGTAATTCGGAGCGCTGCGCGAAGTGACATAGGTCTTACCTCTTTGAGGCACGACGGCCATCTAACATTACTGGCATAAAGGATGCATTTATGACTTTGACGCATGACAGAAAGAGAAACCGAACTGCGTAAAATGGGCGTTTGCTGTTGAATTCATAAAATCAAAAATCGATAATAAATCCATCGGTAAAGGATAATAAGTTAATATTTAGTTCTTTGAAAGTTAAGACGAGATGAAAACCTTTGCTGTAAGGTGGGTTGTGCTGGATATGGATGTGTTTTCTAGTTGCACGAAGCTAAAACCGAAAAATGAACACGTAAGTTTGGATTTATTTTCTATCGAGAAAATTTTAAGCATTCGTGTTTCGACTACTACGAAATCTCTTATCATATAGTCAAGAAACATATATCCGAAAATCACTACTGTTTGTTTCCGGGGCTAGCCACTGCCACCTTTCTAAGATCCTGTTATTTTTCGATGCACGGCCTTAACATTCTGTTGTTATGTGCACTGAGGATGCCCCTAAGTCTTTGAAAAGAGGCCCTACCGCAAAACACGGAAATCGAAATTTCGTTAATGCTTCTCTATCACTCTAACATATTCTAGTAGATAGAGAGGCAGATAGCGAAATTTCGATGTCCGTATTTCACAGTAGGCCCTCAGCATTCCTTCTCGAAGCTCCGACGTTGCTGGACTTTAATTAAGACACGGACGCCATATTAACAAAGCACATGCTTAGGACAGTTAGGACTCAAGACCTTCATAAAAGGAAATGGTATACAATAAGCCAATGTCTTAAATTATACGAAATTGACCATTCCCTGTCTGTAATCATCTGTAATGTGGATTCCAGAAAAGATACAAGTACAAGTTCAGTTTTAACCCCCTTAATAAAACTTAGTCTCTTAAAGAAGTAGTGGATAATTGTTTTCCATAGCATTTTCTCGAAAACGTTCGTATTTGGGCTTTTTCTAAAATAAATATCGAAAACCCGATTCTTTCAAATCTGGACGTTCTTGGGCTCATTCTACTCAGAATCGACAGCACTCTCCATCCTACCATTAAAAAAAGGTGTTTAGAAAAAGCCCATTTGTCATGCAACTTCAGTCCAACTCTGCACTTTTTGTACCAAGACTGACTGAAATAGACACGTTCGTATGTTCCCGAGTAAATGCGATGGAAAATAATTATGCACTACATCTATAATAACCACTTTTAAGTGTCTCTTTCTAGCAAACACAAATTTCAAAATGACAGATAGGGACAAAAGATTATCAACGGCGCGTTATATTTCACAGACGTCAGAAAATCAGTCTTCCAAAACGTAACGCTAGCAAAAATCAAGGACTATTAATTTGATACACGTCTGTACAATCGGCGGCAAAGGTGTAAGACATGTTTGCCTTATTGCAATTGAATAAGGTGCAAAATTTTAAATATATGTTTGATCTTAGTGTCCCACCGTACACACGGCGCGTCGTTTTTAATTATTTTCTGGTTTCATACCAGTAGGTAATTAATTACTCACACGACGTTTTTGCCGAATTTCCGGCTTTCTAAATGTATTACTTATTATTTTTTAGGTTTTTTAAACTGAGATTTGCTGAACCACGTTTTATACCCATTCATTCATTCATTCACTCGTTCATTCGTTCATTTTTTTTTTGTTTCTATACAGATTGTCTGAAAGTAAACTGAAGGATTTTAACCACGCATTCCCATTCGAGGACATGGTAACCAAAAGCGTAAAATACGGTGCCTAGATATTTTGTACCTATGGTTATGGTTGTGATCCGCGCATTAAGTCTAGAACAGGCTTTAACCCAATATTCGACCACCTATTGAAAATGAAATACCTACTTTTTCAGTTCACAGACTATAAAACACAATAAAATATTACAAAATATGGGTCTCCAGTTCCCTCTAGTGACAAATGCTCCCCACCAATCCCACCATATAACAATCATATCAGCCATTTGAAGACTCAATCAATTCTCGACCTTATTCTCGCGCAATAAATTCCAAATTCAAACTGGTTTTCCATTGGTTGTTACGACTTTAATGCCCAGTGGGGCAGTGAAAATCAGCCTCAGATATAATCCCATTATTATTTCATTTCATTCACAATACCCGTAACGTTAGGCTGTATGCATACAGTGAACAATGAACAATATGAACATACAGGTAGCTCCTATTGTTTCTGGGCGAATCAACTTTTTTAGACACTCTTTGCCATGGTTACGGTCGCCTGGGTCACTCGTTAAATCCTGGTTTTATGGCATTTGAAGTAATCAAACACTATCAAACATGCATTTTTATCATAGTTATTAGCCCTTTCCACATTGGCCCATCTACCAAGCACGACATTATAACGTGAAACGAGAGTTCTTCTAACAAACTGCTACTATTGCAATTGTGGCCTGGCTGAGGGGGTAGAATAGGTAAAGTTCAATGGCACCCTCAATAAATTTCTAAAATTTTTTGTACTAGCTGTACCGTTATTATAAATAAATAAATAAAAAACAATGCGATAAAAGTAACCAATCGAGTCAATTCTTTTGTAGCCTTTAAATTACCATATAAAGCTATCATTTTCGACATATACATAGAACATTTTTATTCAACATTACATGAAACGACAGAGTCAACAGATAGTGTAACACGTTTTTTACAGAAAAACCTTAAATTTAGACTTAAAAAAAACACAGACCACATATTTAAAAGCCTTTGAATTTCTGAAAATCCTTACAAACCGAAACCATTAACATTTATTTACTTTTCTGTCTTTGACCCCCATGGTTAATGACGAATACTCATCACCATCAGCTCATCACTCACGTCTGTTCGTGGCTTAAGGCGATGTGTACACAAAGTACACAAACAGAAATTGCGATTCGCGTTTCCCCGTCCATCAGTCAATCGGCCGATGAATTGCATTTTAATTGCCTTTTAAATTCCTTTCATTTCAGTAATTACGAATGGTTTGATTTTCAAGTTTGCTATTTGTGAAATGAAGTAAAGCCTGACCAGGAATATAATCACGCGCCATGTTGCGGAATTTCACTGAAACTACTTAATTTTTCAATCTAATACTGAACTGTCACATGAGAATAACAGCGCCCTCTTGCCAATGATCATATATTACTGGTCAGGCTTTAATTCTGGCGGATACCTAATAATTAAGCTCACAAGTCACAACTATCCCGTTCAGTCTTGACACGATAATTACGTTGTCAAATCTAGCTTGCAATAATTGAAGTGTCATCGGCAATCGTTACCGATATTTCAAACCTCCGTCTACAATTTACGGATTATAAAATAACAAGTGGAAAATGGAATTGGCTAGCCAAAACAGTCATAGTCACAGTATTACTAATATTACTTACCGGAAATTAATGTCATTGTCTATCCACGTCAGCATCACATCCAAGTTATAATAGGAAACTACTCTTACTTACCTACCTATTATATTTTGGCAAAAAAAATTACCTCAGTATCTTACTTTCTTTTGTTTCCAATGTAAGGTGCAATCCATGCTTAATTTAAATCGTTACTTTAAAAAACATAATATTATATATAACGTAGAACTAAAAAACCTAATACCAACAAAAACAATGAAGCGCGGTTGAAAAACATTTATCTTTCAAAATTTAATTCTTGTACACTGCTCATTGCTAAGCATTATTACTACCCATTTTTAGCCTCGACGCTTATTTACTGCGTAAAACATGAAAACATGTACTCACGCTCGTATATTATGTACAAAAACCTGGGCGCGAACGTTTAAACTAAAGGCATAATTTAAAGCCTCACAAAAAAAAGAAAAAAATCAAAATGGCGCAATGCGCCTCTTTTCTGGCGATTTCGGGTGTAACGAGCTCTCAGCGCTTGAATCGCGTCAAAGACTGCTCTAATGGGCTTAAATAAACTTAACTTGCCTCTAATTGAAGGCCCTGAATCTAACTGTATGCTAAATATTCATAACTGAGATTTAAGGACATATTTTATAATTCTGGCGGTTCTGCGTATTACTCGTAGGTATATGAATAAGACTATAAAAAATACGTATAGTACGTTCGACTTTTCGCGAATGTAAGGCAGAGTAGAGGACCTACCGACAACATCGAAAAATCGCATATACGTGCGAGACGCAGATAATCACGGCGCGGTTCGGAAAATGAATACGCTACGGCTTACGTAGGCGGACAACGCGCGAACGCGGCGCGGCGCGGCGCGGCGCGGCGAGACGGCGGCGCGGCGGCGGCGGCGCGGCGGCGGCGCGGCGGCGGCGCGGCGGCGGCGCGGCGGCGGCGCGGCGCAGCGCGGTGGCGGCGCGGCGCGGCGCGGCGCGGCGAGGATGAAACAAACCGTTGATACGTATAGGTAATGTCCTACTCGTACGTGAGCGATTTAGACGCGAAGCGGCGCGGCGGCGGCGCGGCGTTCGCGCGTTGTTCGCCTACGTAAGACGTAGCGTTAGTGATTCACTAGATATGAAATAGTAAAGATATGTGACGTTCGGCAAAAGGTACCTTATGGCGGCTGGGGCTTACGCTATTATTAACGCCGCTCCAATATTCAGCCGGGGTAATGGTACCTTTTGCCGTGGAACGTCACATATCTATATGTACTATTTCATAATCTAGTGAATCTCTTATTCATTTTCCGAATCGCGCCGTTAGATTCGATTTTTAAATATTGGCCGTAGGCCCTCAGAACTCTTGACCCACTTACTTACATTCGTTTTCGGATGAGCAAAAGCGTAATAGGTACCTAATACTATATCGTCTATAAATCATATAAATAGTTGGGTGCGAACTGTTGTAGGGGAAATACACGATAAAAATACCGTGATACTAGGTACTCATTTGATAGCTGTCTTTATCTAAGTTAGGTATGTAAGTGCAAGTTCCCATTGAAGTCAAGATGGTACGGTACCGAGCAAAGATATTTTTTATGCAAGGCAAAATACAGAGAATACTAAAATGAAAATTGTTAAAAAGTGGACACTTGGCAAGGCCCCAAATTGTTGCCGACCCTCTTTCACGTGCTGCACAGACTGCGTTTTTTAAATTAGTCTTATTTTAAAGAAAAAAACGGACACCATATAACAATCATATCAGCCATTTGAAGACTCAATCAATTCTCGACCTTATTCTCGCGCAATAAATTCCAAATTCAAACTGGTTTTCCATTGGTTGTTACGACTTTAATGCCCAGTGGGGCAGTGAAAATCAGCCTCAGATATAATCCCATTATTATTTCATTTCATTCACAATACCCGTAACGTTAGGCTGTATGCATACAGTGAACAATGAACAATATGAACATACAGGTAGCTCCTATTGTTTCTGGGCGAATCAACTTTTTTAGACACTCTTTGCCATGGTTACGGTCGCCTGGGTCACTCGTTAAATCCTGGTTTTATGGCATTTGAAGTAATCAAACACTATCAAACATGCATTTTTATCATAGTTATTAGCCCTTTCCACATTGGCCCATCTACCAAGCACGACATTATAACGTGAAACGAGAGTTCTTCTAACAAACTGCTACTATTGCAATTGTGGCCTGGCTGAGGGGGTAGAATAGGTAAAGTTCAATGGCACCCTCAATAAATTTCTAAAATTTTTTGTACTAGCTGTACCGTTATTATAAATAAATAAATAAAAAACAATGCGATAAAAGTAACCAATCGAGTCAATTCTTTTGTAGCCTTTAAATTACCATATAAAGCTATCATTTTCGACATATACATAGAACATTTTTATTCAACATTACATGAAACGACAGAGTCAACAGATAGTGTAACACGTTTTTTACAGAAAAACCTTAAATTTAGACTTAAAAAAAACACAGACCACATATTTAAAAGCCTTTGAATTTCTGAAAATCCTTACAAACCGAAACCATTAACATTTATTTACTTTTCTGTCTTTGACCCCCATGGTTAATGACGAATACTCATCACCATCAGCTCATCACTCACGTCTGTTCGTGGCTTAAGGCGATGTGTACACAAAGTACACAAACAGAAATTGCGATTCGCGTTTCCCCGTCCATCAGTCAATCGGCCGATGAATTGCATTTTAATTGCCTTTTAAATTCCTTTCATTTCAGTAATTACGAATGGTTTGATTTTCAAGTTTGCTATTTGTGAAATGAAGTAAAGCCTGACCAGGAATATAATCACGCGCCATGTTGCGGAATTTCACTGAAACTACTTAATTTTTCAATCTAATACTGAACTGTCACATGAGAATAACAGCGCCCTCTTGCCAATGATCATATATTACTGGTCAGGCTTTAATTCTGGCGGATACCTAATAATTAAGCTCACAAGTCACAACTATCCCGTTCAGTCTTGACACGATAATTACGTTGTCAAATCTAGCTTGCAATAATTGAAGTGTCATCGGCAATCGTTACCGATATTTCAAACCTCCGTCTACAATTTACGGATTATAAAATAACAAGTGGAAAATGGAATTGGCTAGCCAAAACAGTCATAGTCACAGTATTACTAATATTACTTACCGGAAATTAATGTCATTGTCTATCCACGTCAGCATCACATCCAAGTTATAATAGGAAACTACTCTTACTTACCTACCTATTATATTTTGGCAAAAAAAAATACCTCAGTATCTTACTTTCTTTTGTTTCCAATGTAAGGTGCAATCCATGCTTAATTTAAATCGTTACTTTAAAAAACATAATATTATATATAACGTAGAACTAAAAAACCTAATACCAACAAAAACAATGAAGCGCGGTTGAAAAACATTTATCTTTCAAAATTTAATTCTTGTACACTGCTCATTGCTAAGCATTATTACTACCCATTTTTAGCCTCGACGCTTATTTACTGCGTAAAACATGAAAACATGTACTCACGCTCGTATATTATGTACAAAAACCTGGGCGCGAACGTTTAAACTAAAGGCATAATTTAAAGCCTCACAAAAAAAAGAAAAAAATCAAAATGGCGCAATGCGCCTCTTTTCTGGCGATTTCGGGTGTAACGAGCTCTCAGCGCTTGAATCGCGTCAAAGACTGCTCTAATGGGCTTAAATAAACTTAACTTGCCTCTAATTGAAGGCCCTGAATCTAACTGTATGCTAAATATTCATAACTGAGATTTAAGGACATATTTTATAATTCTGGCGGTTCTGCGTATTACTCGTAGGTATATGAATAAGACTATAAAAAATACGTATAGTACGTTCGACTTTTCGCGAATGTAAGGCAGAGTAGAGGACCTACCGACAACATCGAAAAATCGCATATACGTGCGAGACGCAGATAATCACGGCGCGGTTCGGAAAATGAATACGCTACGGCTTACGTAGGCGGACAACGCGCGAACGCGGCGCGGCGCGGCGCGGCGCGGCGAGACGGCGGCGCGGCGGCGGCGGCGCGGCGGCGGCGCGGCGGCGGCGCGGCGCAGCGCGGTGGCGGCGCGGCGCGGCGCGGCGCGGCGAGGATGAAACAAACCGTTGATACGTATAGGTAATGTCCTACTCGTACGTGAGCGATTTAGACGCGAAGCGGCGCGGCGGCGGCGCGGCGTTCGCGCGTTGTTCGCCTACGTAAGACGTAGCGTTAGTGATTCACTAGATATGAAATAGTAAAGATATGTGACGTTCGGCAAAAGGTACCTTATGGCGGCTGGGGCTTACGCTATTATTAACGCCGCTCCAATATTCAGCCGGGGTAATGGTACCTTTTGCCGTGGAACGTCACATATCTATATGTACTATTTCATAATCTAGTGAATCTCTTATTCATTTTCCGAATCGCGCCGTTAGATTCGATTTTTAAATATTGGCCGTAGGCCCTCAGAACTCTTGACCCACTTACTTACATTCGTTTTCGGATGAGCAAAAGCGTAATAGGTACCTAATACTATATCGTCTATAAATCATATAAATAGTTGGGTGCGAACTGTTGTAGGGGAAATACACGATAAAAATACCGTGATACTAGGTACTCATTTGATAGCTGTCTTTATCTAAGTTAGGTATGTAAGTGCAAGTTCCCATTGAAGTCAAGATGGTACGGTACCGAGCAAAGATATTTTTTATGCAAGGCAAAATACAGAGAATACTAAAATGAAAATTGTTAAAAAGTGGACACTTGGCAAGGCCCCAAATTGTTGCCGACCCTCTTTCACGTGCTGCACAGACTGCGTTTTTTAAATTAGTCTTATTTTAAAGAAAAAAACGGACATTTTTGAAAGTAAAACGCTTACAAAAAGAATGATAACTAAAGGTGATAACTAAATCGCGCGGTTGTTTAATGGGATCAATGCAGCGTTGAACGCATGTGATCAATGGAAAGTAGGAAAAATGACATTTTAAATCAGATAATTTAATAACCTAAGTATGTATAGGGGAGATGCGTGTATAATGATCCCTCAAAGTGAAATCCCCCCCTCTTATCTACAGGCAACTACTGATGCCATCTATCTAAATATGCATTAAACGTCTTCCCCGTGACCCCGCCAGTTGCCTCTTAAAGTGTCATGGCGGTATGAGCACGTAGCGTGATTTTATTAGAAAATAATTAAAACATATACGTCTAATCTACGGTAGCCTCTTTTGATGATATTTATCTATACTTTAAGGATGTTTATACTGAAGCAAGTTGAATTTGAAAGTTATATTTTTGTCGATATTTCAAATTTGGTGTTTGAGGTCAAATTGATCCCTTTTCGTAGGCGTAAAATGATCCCTGGCATCATTTTACCCCCTAAGTAATTTACTATGAGCATTTCCTGTACAGGCCATAACATATCATGTCGCGAATTTATGTGCGCAAAGTCACTTACTTCCGAAAAAATGACCTTAGGAAGAAATGCTAAGGGCTTTTAATGCGATTAAATCATGGATTGCCTTTTAAAATAGCAAGCAAAATCTGTGCCCCTGACGGCATTAAAAATAAGGCCAAAATAGAAAAAAAAATAGCACTCATCTTCTGAAAATAAAGAAACGCTGGAATCGACGGACTTAAATTAAGACGAAGAAATCTTGATACATATTACAAAGGAATCATCTGTGATTATTTTAACTCTACCCTAGGGATCGTTTTATACATACCTATTTATAAAATGATCCTTTACTAAACCTTTAGAAAACATAACATAACTAGTGGCTCCGTGAGCTGTAGACCTCGCGAGCATAGCTTATTGGACCGTGCACGATGACATCGCCACACAGCGGTTTGATTAATCAACAATACAAAGATTTTAATTTATTAAAAAAATACGAAGTTTAAGTGAAAAAAAAATACAAAAAGTTATGTCTTACTGGGGATAGAACCCAGACTTTTTGTGTGCAAACAAAAAAGCGATTGTTTACAAAATGCGTCATAATAGTTCTTAGCTAAGCTGACGAAATTCGGCTACTCATTCTCGAGTACAAACTAAATATCTAAATACCGCCTAAACCAGCAATACAATTTTTCTGCATTTTTTGCCATTTACTATGTAAATATGTCTCAAAAAGAAAATACTCTTATGATATCGATACGACTATTTGTTTAAGCGCGAGGTATCACAACTCCCCCATTTTTGAAAATTTCCAAAAACGGGATCGACAAAAAAAAATTATTTACTCATAGAATCTGGTCACAAAATTTCACAAGAATCGGTTGAGAATTGTGACCTGTAGAGAAGAACATCCGGACATACAAAAGCAAAATGCCCGAGTCAAAACGTAGACCTTCGCTACGCTGCGGTCAATTATTTAAATACATAGAAAACACGAGAAAAAAGTATGCAGTTACTTAGTTAAGTAAAGACTATTCATAAAGACCTAAATCTTGTGTTTTTGTCTCTAACTGTGAACACAGTAAAGTTTCTCCCTTAAGGGGATCATTATACCCACATCTCCCCTACTGTTTTACGCGAAGAACGAAGCGGTAAACGCATTGTCATTTTTCATGCGCTGTGATTTGCGTCTATCGCGTAAAACTACTGCGCGGTTTAAGAAGTATACTGATCAAGTGATCAACCAAATCATGTCAGTAAATAGGAACAAAAAAACTATACTCATCCTTTTCTTGGGTTCTAGTACTAGTGTAAGACAAAGATAGTATGTTTCTCTCTGTCTATGTTTGAAATCAAACAGACCTTTGACACACTATATATTTTTTGCATTGGACCTGTATACGGATCAACCAGGAGACCGATTCAGATTAAACAATTTGTTACGGTTTTGATCTTATTTTGATACGACCTTGATCGCTCACGCTGATTGGTGGCGATCGTCAAGGTCGTAATGAAACCAGTTCAAACCAGTTTTATTTGCGGTTTTTTATAATTCATATTTGTTTAATAAGTAGTGTGAGTACAAAACATCACATATGAAAATATTGACTACTAAAATAATTTTATTGGTTTATTTATAACAATTATAACCATTAATGTCTGTGTTTAACCTTATTTTCTGTATTACTTGTATTGTGTTGTAAAAGATACCCAATTACCGAAAAATCTAACGAATCAGTCATCAAAGTAAGTAAAATTATACAAATTTGATTTTGGTAGCGAATACTGGCTAAATCCAATTTCACAGAAAATTGGATTGCAATGGAAGCCCAATTAAATTTTATTCCCTATTTATTTACTCGCAGCCAACAATCTCGATAATAACTACTAAGCGGCACTTGCACCATCCCACTAACCCGGGGTTTAACCGGTTAAACCATTAACCCCGTGTCAAAATTTTCTGGTAACCATGGTAACTCGAAGTTTGGCGGGTTAACCCTGGGTTAGTGGAATAGTGCAAATGGCCCTCACGATTAGGCGTAAACGTCACTTTTGACACTGACAGATTCGACCTATATCGTATCGAGATCTTATTTTTGATGTTCATTAAAATCAGGCCGTGTGTCATGGTTTATTTCACTAAGGGTAGGGCTGGGATCGCTACAATGAGGAGATAAGAGACGTGTCTTTATTTTCCTTTCCCGTTGACGTGAGATGTGACCTACTTAGCGGTGAAACTTAGAACAGAACAGCCAACGATTGACGAAATAAACGACGGACAAAATTTAAAAATATATGACTTTGCTAATCCACAAAATAAATTAATTACCTGCTAGTCAATCAGTGCTAATCGTTATACTTGTCTACTTGCGTATTTTTACATGAAATTAATGTTTCAACCCTACCACCGCATCAATAAATACGCAAATAATTATAACAAACTATCATCAAAAGTACAAAACTCGACACGCGTTTACGAGGCATCATCAGTTTCTAATTGAAATTTAACATTCGAGTGCGGCTTCTCTATTTGGCTTGAACAATGTGAACTAATAAAAAAAAACACATTAAATACAACAACAATAATTATAATAGTGCTATTTACAAGTTCAATAAAATAATGCGTTCCGGGTGTTGATGGGGCTGCCGCGCTTTTGCAGTGCATCACAAAAATGTTCGCTGCGCTGTCCAGCACTGAAACAGTGAATCGTTATATTAGTATTGTAACTAACATTTTATGAGTTTTATGAGCTATTTTTTTAATTATAAGATTTAAAAGTGTTCTGTCTGTTGTATAGTAGGTATGGAAACAAAACGTGTGTCATGACATGAGATGTCGGAAACCGGAAAATTCAGCGTATATTACGAAAACAAGACTGGATATAGAAAGGAGGGTGACAAATGCTCTTTTATTTTGAGCATGATTGGTTGAAATTGCCTACCATAAGGATGCGTACACACTTAATGTGCTTTTTTAAAAAAAAAACATATAGCCAATAAAATCCAAGTAGTCCGGACTTGTATAGGTACCTACTTATTGTTATTTAACCTATGTATTTTCAATAATTACCTTGCCTAGTATTTTAGGTGTATTGTAATTTCCAGAGAAATAAAAAAAGAAGTCCCTAAAGTGCAAAAAATATCCTATATCCGAATTATTAGAGAAGGGTAATGTGTTTTAGTACTGTAGTCTGTTTGCGTAGTCAACTACCCTTACAGTTTCGCCATGCCCGTCTGTTTGTCTGTCCGTCTGTTTGCTCCGTGATTTAACTATATATGGGTAAAGAACTACGCCATACATTTTCTATAAATACAATATGCAAGAAGGAAATGAGCGTTCCATACTGACCCTGCCTGTTAAGCCGCGGTCCTGGGTTCGAATCCTGGTACGGGCATTTATTTGTGTGATTCACACAGATATTTGTTCCTGAGGCTTGGGTGTTTTCTATGTATTTATGTATTTGTATATTACATATATCGTTGTCTGAGTACCCACAACACAAGCCTTCTTGAGCTTACCGTGGGACTTAGTCAATTTGTGTAAGAATATCCCTATAATATTTATTTATTTATTTATTATTATTTATTTATACTATTGCCTATGGGCAGTAATTCATAAGAAAAGAAACAGAAAGTATAATGTAGCAATTAAATACCATAGTCATTAACCGAAGCTGTTTTAAGGGCAAGTTACCTACTACTCTTACAAACTGTCTCAGTTAGGTTTTATATGTGAAGTACCTTTGTAACAAAATTTTAATAAACACTAAAACTACATTCATAAAATAAAAATAAACACTAAAATTATATTCCTTACGTGCGGCTCGAAGGCTAACTCAAAATAACACTTTAGGAGAGCCGTCAGTTAAAAATATGTAGGTATAATGATTGAAATTAAAATTTCACATTCAAGTAGACAAAATAATTTCACGTAATTATCCTGTCTAAAATCGTTAACGGGAACCGACGGTACTTCGTCGAATATATTCTCGTATGCAGTAAAATTTGGCAGGACCTACTTGGAAATTCTGAATTTTAATATTATGCAGATTAGGCGGACGCTCTCCGCGCTTGACTCTAAATAACCTGAAAGTCTGCACTTATAAAAACTAAAAAAGTGGAACTATAATTCTCAAAAAAAAAATTGTGACCAAATAGTAGGTACCTAGGTACCTAGGTAGGTAGGTAGGTAGGTAGGTTTTTAGAATAGTAGGTACCTACTACATGTGTTCATTTTTGCCATACACATCATTTCTAAACCTGCCCTATAAACGACTAGAAGCTATTAAGGTCTCCTTAATTGTTTAGATATCGTATAAGATTCGTTGACGGTAACGATGGAAATAAAATTAATTACAGGCTATACAATTTCTATTTTTATTCATATTAGTAGGTATTATCTTTTTAAGTTACTGAGACCTTTTTACCACTTTAGTTAGCATAATAGTTAAAGTTAAAACAAAATCTTATTTACCTAAAATGTAATTGCTTTGACATTTATAGCGAGAACATCATTATTGTGTATTTCTTTAAGATTACTATGACACAGGCTGAGCCTAGTGTGGGGATCACTGTACCTACTGCTTGCTACTGTGCTACCTGACATCTAATCCACCTACATTTTATTTATACGGAAAATATCTACACAATTATATGTAGGAATATACATAGGAACAAGGATATTTTAACATTAACACATGCTTAGCCACTTATATGTGACCGCAGCTCACAACACATTTAATATATTTTATTGTACGGTAACGTATACATACAACGTGATAGAGTCCATCTAAGATAATTTTGCACCGACTTGAATAGAATAAAGTGAGGAGTGCCATTATACCTAAAAGTCATATTTTCATAGAAATTTGACAGTAATGATGACTCATTGGCATTGCCACACTTTTTCATAACAAAAATGCCATGCAGAGTAAAGTTAGCTTAATCCGACTCTCTCAAACCACGCAGTAAATTCTGATATGCTCTAAAAGCTACTGAATTTATCACAAGATGTAAAACTAAACGTCGGTGGCACGTTTGCATCGTAAGCGGCCGCATTCAGACGTAATCTGGCTAATTCAGATGAATTATTCAGCAGTGCTACGACCTGATGACGTGTTAACGTCGGTGCTAATCGGCCCCAGTCAGAGCGTTCGCTATTTTGAAGGAGCACAGTTTGCTAAAAGCTGGCTGCATCGCATTTAGGCCAGTTATTCCTACAGGTAGTTTAGAATTTACTGTCATTAGCTATATAATCAGCAAGGTAGTTAGATTAAAAATGTACTACTTTTTTATCCTTAAGAGGGAAGAATAGATTTGCGATCCTAACGAAATAACGGTACTTTTTCTATGAAGTTCCATTTCCGACTAGGGAACAAATCAAATAATTTTTATGATAAGTAATATCAAATGTTTGTTTTTTCGACACATTTCTAATATTCTGGTGGACCGGTGGATTTGGTCACATTTTCTTTGGTATACTTATCATATCTCTTTCAGTTTATAAATCACTTTAATTTTGATGTCGATTGCTTCAGAAAAATATGCTCTAGGTTTATATATAGGTATCCCATAATTATTATTTTTTTGTATTGCAAATTGTGAAAAAAGGAAAGAAAATATTTCTTAGTAAAAATACTAAAAGATAGTTATAGTTATAGGGTGGTAATATAGAGACTGTTCGGAAAGGGAAGAGTCGTGGAATGTATTGGGCCCCATTATCTTTCCTCACAGACTTTATAACATAATAATGTAGGTACCTATTTGTCGTTGGTATCTTACGGCTTAGATTAACGTGTAGAAAAAAAAGTTGAATTGACGTCCTCCGATTTTTGTGAGTCTTTATAAAAAATCAGAAAATTAACGTCCGATCGATGCACGAAACTGAAACATTTACCATTTGAGTGTCGCTGACTGAATTGTCGATCAACGCTCTTTCATTCGTTATGTCAAGCTAGAAATACTTACTCAAAATGACTACTCCTCTTTACTGGGATGATCAGCTACTCGTACTAAAATGTCCATGTCTCAACTGTAAGCTGAGTGAATTAGCGAGCTAACTTGATCTCAAGATCCGAAGCAACTCTTCATAACCAGAGACCAGCAAGTTCTAAACTGGATTCGTTGGTTTCTCGGCAAGTGACCTTATGACAGAGGCCTGAACGTGACCAGCACTGATAAATTCTGCTGTGTCAGTAATAACGTGTACCACGCCGTACGAGCATTTTCTTTACCAATCTTGTGAATTAATAATAAATAGGGATTGAAGTATACATTTACCGACTTCAAATAAGTCCTCAATTCGTAAGGTTTTCGTTTGTAGGTAATAAGAAAAGCAACTGGTTAAAATAATAGTTGACCGAAGCGTAGCGAAGGTCTACGTTTTGACTCGGGCATTTTGCTTTTGTATGTCCGGATGTTCTCCTCTACAGGTCGCAATTCTTAACCGATTTTCGTGAAATTTTGTGACCGAATTCTATGACTAAATATTTTTTTTTTGTCGATCCGGTTTTTGGAAATTTTTCAAAATGGCGGAGTCGTGATAGCTCCCGCCTAAACAAATAGTCGTATCGGTATCATAAGAGTTTTTTCTTTTTGAGATATGTTTATAGATTATATGGCCAAAAATTCAGAAAATTTGTATCGCTGGTTTTGGCGGTATTTAGATATTTAGTTTTTACTTGAGAATGAGTAGCTAAATTTCGTCAGCTTTAGTAAGAACTATAATGGCGTATTTTGCAAACGTTCGCTTTTTTTGTTTGCATCGGCAGGTCTCTGGTTCCATCCCCAGTAATTGTATACTGCTACATAACTTTATGTATTTTTTATAATTTCGTATAGTTGTTTTTTATTTAATTTTTTTATTTTGAAAAAATGAAAAAAATCGTATTTTTTATTTATCAAGCGCGGGTTAAGCGTATTCGTTTAATTTTTGTTTGTATAGGTGAACCAGGATCTATTGAGGGTGCGCCATGTTACGGAAATTTGTTGGTACTAATTTCTAGCAATGGCAACAATTTTAATAATAGACAACATCTACCTTCTATGATAGTTGTCAATATTGACAATGTAAACATTGCTTTGTCTAGTTTCGTGTGAATTATTATTAGACTGCAATAATCATGCCGAAAGTTTTAGATTTTACAGAGAAAAAAGTTGTAAATAGTGTATATAGTTATTTATTGGAAAAAAAACGTGCGGGAGAGAAATTTCTTCCATTAAAAAACATAACGAAATTAGCATCTGAATTTACGGGTAAGTTTCAAACTTATGGACAAATGTCACTATAGTCAGGTCGTCACGATTTGGTTGATGTCTTGTAATAATGTTATTTGTAAAATTATCTATATAAATTCTTACTTAAACTCTTGCGTTACTTTACACTATTCATTTTATCTAAATCGAGTCAGCCATTTAAGCGTAAAAACCGAAGAAATATCCAAACATCAAACTTCGCACTTATTAAAGTTGTCGGACTAAAACAAAAATCATCTGCCAATTTCCATTGTCCCCACTATACAAATTGTTGCTATATAAAATTCAAAACGAGCGCCCTCATGACAATACTCCCAAAGTTCTGGTTTACCTATAGCTTTATGTAGTTTTTAATTTTTTGTTTATATTACATGTACTATACCTATGTTTTAATAAATATTTTTGCCGTACATTTATTCAGTTTTAAGCTCTGCTCGCGAGGTCTACAGCTCACAGAGCCACTAGTTATTTATATTGTATTTTTATCCTCTAATAAATATTATATAACTGCCGTGGTAAAAAGTTGTACGAGTATGTGCCTAAGGGCTGATTTAGACAGCGCGCGAACTCGTATACGATTTTAGTTACATTGGGTTACATCAGTTCAGCCGGCCGATCAAATGATACGCAATGTAATAAAACTCGCATGCGAGTTCTCGCACCGTCTAAATGAGCCCCAATGTAGCTCATGAGACCAAAGTCTTTTTGCACCTCGTCGTAACTTTTGTTTCCTCGTCTCTTTCGATGGACAACCTAAAAAGTAGGTACCTAGACGGCAATTTTTTTCTCAAAAATGGACCGGTTAAAAAATAGGTCGCGAAGCGCGTAGTTTATGGTCATTCAAAAAATTAAAAAGTTAAAAACATTGCAGTCTTGATTTCGGGACTGCAATGTTGCAGACAAATTCCATTATTTAACGAGTTCCAAACTTTTTAAAACTTTAAATGGCCATATCAAATGAAGGCATAGGTTCATTAAACAGCCAAACAGATGATCAGCACTTATTATTATAATGTTGGTACCGCGACTATTTAGGTGTCTCAAATACGTTGGCGTATTTTCAGCAGTAAAATACACTTCTTTTTTTTTAAAGGCGGCAAGCAAATCTTTTTAATGGTTTTACTTTTTTCTGTGAAAATTAGAACGTTGCTTCTGTAAAATATTTCTATTTCTGGCACTATTTTCGAGAAAAGCACTATATATGACTCGGTTGGAAGGCTACTTGCTGGCTTCGGATTCAATTAAACGGACTCCCAAGGTCGTCCGTTTAAAACGAATCCTCAGCCTGCAAGCAGCTACTTCCGAACCTCGACAATAATGTACTATTCCGTAGCCGCTATCACATTTTCAAAAAATATTACTGCTTGTTATTGGCTATTGCCCATTCTAAAAACTTCTACGTTATTACCTATCTGACAATGTAACCGCCCTAGTAGCACGGTCGCATTTTTATCGTTTATCACCATGCCTGTCACGTTCTAACAAGTATGTAAGTGCGAAAGTGACGGGCATAGTGATAGTCGATAAAAATGGAACCATGCTGAGCCCGTGGCGGCACGGCCAATAACGGACCATATGACATCGGTATTTTTTTATTTCGAGCTGCTATCATGTAAAATGTTTGTAGATTTTTTTTGGAATATAAGTACTATTTAACAAAAATACGGTGAAATCATTTTTTTTTAATGAAGTCAATCAGTCCAGAAGCTACTTTGGAAATGTCATAGCGACCATCATTCGACGCGTCAACGTATACGTAGGTACCTAGTACCTACTGTATTAATGATAGTCAAAATCCCTTTATTATCGCTGCCTAATAAAAACGCATGTCGCAATTGTCGCATGCAATTACGCAACTGCTAGTGAATTATTTATTTAATTTAAGCAAGTGTGCGACTTGTGCGAGCCTGGCAGTATAAAGTAGACAAAAGTTAATTAGGGACTGCGAGGAGGGTTTTTCAAACGACTGCGATAAATCTTAGACATCTGCCGCCTGAATGGAAATTGCATCTGACTGCGACAGACGGAGGGTCAGTGCCTCAATGGTCATTGTTATATCAGTTATATGGTTTTTATTCTTTATTCGAACAAACACAAGTAAAAGTTTACAGCAACCTAAGCCACGACACTTAATACTGTTAGTACATAGTCAATATCATAAACATATCTCTAGGATCTTTAAATAATAATGTTTAACCCCCGTCGCCGGTGACCCGACGCAAAAAGGGGCGCCAGGACCGCTAGATATATGTTTAACGCCAATGTCTGTCTGTCTGTGGCATCGTAGCTTCCAATGGGGTTTTTTACGTGAAAGCGAGTTTTCTTGCGGTTCTTAGATATGTTTGATAGAATCGATCCTGAAGAGTATCAGCACTTTTTCAAAATGATGTAAGGCATTTATTTATGGCATAAAATGCATTTTTTGGCATATAGCGTAGGGGTTTTTTTTGATAGTTATTACTTATGAAACGTATGATGTGAACTGGAGGTGGAAAAGCTTTTCCCGCTCGTCTCCTCCCATCTCAGCTTCAGTGGAAAGGCAACCTTAGCCTGATCAGTAGGGAAGTATGAAGCCAAGATTTTTTACGAAACAATGTGTAATTGCAGAATGCAGAATAAGAAACTGTCTGTCCAACAAATTTTAACAAAATATGTCCAAAAAAATCGAGAACAAAATAAATACCGGCCCTTTTGCACGATTACTCGAATCTTTGGTACTTCTCCTTAACGTCGGGTCGGTCGGGTTAAAGGTAGAATAAAACATATAAATTATACATGCATTGTATTTTATTACACTGTACAATAAATATTGGGCTGTATACAAAATATAGAGGAATTCCAAAAGATATTGTCAACACTCTAGCATACAATAACACGAGTGTAAAATGACTCCTAACAATATGTTTAAAATTCGTAACGTATATGTATCTAATGTATCTAAACCATTTTTTCAAAACATTTCTGCGTATAAAAAAGGACAAAGATTTGCACTTTTAGTTTTTAGTACATTTTTGCAATAAGATTTAAGTTTGATCAGTTGACAGTGTCAACTTTAGAACTCGGCGCGATTTATTGAGAATATAACTTACTTATAGACTTTTTAATTTGTACGCAGAAATGTTTGAAAAGGCTATAACCGCTTATATCCATAGCCTCGGGTGCTATCTTAATTCTGCCAAATAATTTGTATAAGCCAATTAAAATAATGTATATCTAATGTTCACTTTATCGAGTTCCGTAAGAATTGACACCCTCAGCTTCATTTAGTAACACTACTTGATGTTTAAAGAGTTACTGTTACATGATAGTACTCAATGTTCGGCACGTTGGACATATCACAACTAAATATGAGAAAAAAAATGGTAAGTAAGTAGCTTTTTCCGACCCCTGAATTTGTCCGAGCTTTTGTCGAGTCAACGATACTAAAATACGTTATAATACGTGGGACGTTTTTTTTATTTGAACAAAAATACATTAAAAAATAAAATAAAATTAGTAACAAGTACAAAGGCGAACTATGGAATACGAGTATGTGTACCTACAGTTACAAACGCAAAGTTAGAAGCGAAGACAGAGCTTGTAGACAGTCCTATATGATAGACTTCTTCCTTACATTGACCTGATATAGTTCTGTAACAAATTTGGTGTTTCTTGTATTTACTTATATTGTAATACTGATGATGTAACAGTAATTCTTGCACCATCATAACAGCATCATAACAATCACATCGCCCGACTTGGTCGCGGCTCTTTGAGACCCATATTCCACCTCTTACCCTAATCGTAGCATACCATCCCACAAGGGAACATTTTGTAACCATCAGTGTAAAAATAACGGTCAATTGTCGTTCTTTGTAAATACCTGGGGCAAACACATTTCAGAAAAAGGTCACTGTGGAAAATACGTTAAAACGTGATATTACATGTATAGTTAGTTACCTTGGACAATACGTTAATACGTGATATTATATGTATAATCTAGATTATCTTGTTAACAATGACATTGTTCTCTAATGTTTAAGGCTACCGCTAATAACAAATAATAGCAAGAAAGAAAAAATGCGTATAAACAGCTACCATCTGCATGATTAATAAAAACATTGAACTTTGCGATGTCTGTAGAAAAGACACGAATTATACATACAATAAAATGTGTATGACCCACCCAACATTAGCTTATTCGGCAGATAAAAGTCTCTTTTACCTAAGAACGACATTTGAACCATAGATTTACCATTTTGAGTTCGCTATCACAAGGAACAATGACACAAATCGTGATCAGTTATTTCTGCTTTTCAACACTGGCTTTAAATGGAAATACAGGGAAAAAAATATGTTTTTTTTAGGACAAAGTTTTAAAAATTGATTGACTGACATGCGGATACATAATTATGTTGGCCGTGATTGTGTACTTGACTTCCAAATACTAAGATATAACTGGTCAAGCAAATCTTGTCAGTAAAAAAGGCGCGAAATGCAATTTTTCTATGGGACGATATCTCTTCGCGCCTACATTTTTCAAACTTGCCGCCTTTTTCTACTGACAAGCTCTGCTTGACCAAGTATACAAATCAAATCTTTTAGTGTTCAATCAATTCGGTAAACAAATGATTCATCAATTTCAGAAGGTAGCCAAAATTTAATTTCACAAATGCCCATTTTATACTCTCAGTTAAACCTGGCGCCTATTTCACCAACTTGACAATTGTCTTGACTGACAATATCCTGTACATTTCTGGGTCGATAAATATAGACGGCGCCTATCATCATTCATTAATGTTTATTTTTTGAATCGGCTACTCGTATTACATATGGACAATTTTGTTGCCAGCGTAGTGAAACAGGGGCCTGGGTTTAAATGGTTGAGTCATATGAGTCATGTGACAAAACCTTTCACAGACAATGTTATATAGGTATTATAGCCAGTTTAAACTTTGGTATAAAATGTACAATAAAATTGTTAGTTCATTGACGTATGTATTTTTACAATTATATTGATTAAAACCATCACAATAATTAGAAGTGCAACTAAATTATATTTATTATGAAAATCCAGGTATTGTGAAGTACATTTAACTGCATTTTGTACTTTTTTGTATTAACTTCGAGACATACTTGGTGTTAAACAGATGTGAATCCAATCTTGACATTTTACTCACAGCTTGCCACATAAATCACATAATGTATTGAAATAATTGTCCGAATTAAATTTATCTGGCATGAACTATAGTTTTAAGCGATTATAGGGACATTCTTAAAAAGGTCTACTTTGTCGGGACGTGACGCGTATGGCAGCTATATATTTACCTTAATAATATGCAGAAATCTATATTATATACCGTAGAATTTACAGCCAAATATCGGCTTCTTATCTTTATCAGAAGCGTTAAAAATATAGCGTCTCTACCCAACACTTTTCCGGAATTGATTATTAATATTATTATATTTAATAATTCATTCTATTAGTATTATATTTTATTTTAGTTCATGCCGGATAAATCCAATCCTCAAAATCAGACTGGTTGTAAGAAGTTAATATGTAATAAATTTAACATTAAATGTAAGTCCAAATTATACCTTCTTGTAAACCTTAGTCTCTATTCTCTACAGGCGGTTTAATAGCATAAGTGTATGAAAGGTAAGTTATACTACGGGATGTCTGGCGGTCTAGCATAAGTTGCGTTCTCGCGCGCGAGTCCATACTTGAAGTCGCGCTAGATGTATGGAACGCGCGAGAACGCAATTCATGCTAGCAGGTCTGGTTACTTTTTGCTGTATTCCCAACCGTTTCAAGACGGTGCGCTACGAAGTAACCGTTTAGGAGGTTTAGGTATACGAAGTTACGCTCTCGTTTTGACACATCACTACATAGTATAAAACAAAGTCGCTTTCCGATGTCTGTCTGTCACTATGTATGCTTAGATGTTTAAAACTACGCAACGGATTATGATGCGGTTTTTATAGATAGAGTGATTCAAGAGGAAGGTTTTTGTATAATTTGTTAACCCGTGCGAAGCCGAGGCGGGTCGCTAGTTCTGTAATAAAACGAAATGTAACATGCTAACAGTTTTAGCAATGGAAACTAGTACCCGGCATACATAAATGTTACGTAAATCTTCATGCCAAGTTTCGTGTAATTTGGTTATCCTTTTAAAATGAGATCGTAACTTCGATTGTATGGGAGCGGCTTTTAAGAGCCCATCAACGTGCACACTAGCGCCACCGCTCAATAATCTCGATTATTTCAATTTAACGAAATGTACCTATTTAAACTAGTTTGATGTATTCAAAAGGTACTTTAATACAAAATGCAGTACGTAGCGGCCCCCTTTTTTGAATATATTTCGTTAAATTTAAATAATCACGATTATTTAGCAGTCGCGCTAGTGTGCACGTTGATGGGCTCTTAAACTCAAGCGCAACATTTGCGTCATACGCTAAAACGGGTACGCTAAGCTTTTTATCGATTAACTGCGGGTGAGAATTCTTACAAGTTTCAGTATGATCTTAATATCCCGTAGTACATACCCTTAAGGTTAAGTGTGTGTTGACAATTCGTCTATATTTTCAGTGGCAACCGTTTGTACACGCGATGGCACTCTTAAATGCAACGTATCACTATCATGGAAAACGCAAACCCATACAAACCCCTCTACCAAGACGGTTGACAAAACGTGAAGTAAATTAACCTAATCTATTTATGACATTTCAGCGTTTCGGGCACCACCATACATTTACGAAAAAAAATTCCTAGACGCCATTTTATAAAAGTAATTACGATTTGACATGTCAAAACTAGCAACATTGATGCGACTGACACTTTGCTTGGCCAATGACGAATGGTCTTTTGACCGGTGTTGCCAGTTTAGATTTGTTAAATTGTACTTTTATAAAATAACGCCCTGTCTGGCCTTATTTATAAGTTTATCAAATTATATGGTTGAATAAATTAATCATAATCATAATCATTTAATCGCAATCCATGGTATTACAGGTGTTTGTGCAGAAAGAGTGTCATAGAATGTATTGGTTCCCATATCTTCCACAACTCTTCTCTTTCCGCACAGAATCTAATTAAGAAATAGTGGAATTTACTTTGAAAATTAAATCAAGTTTGTGGTAATACACATTTTTAGGGATTAAGTTAAAAATCCAATATTAAATTTTGACGAAAGTTTAATTTCAGTGTATGATGGTAAAGGTTGAAACGCTAAAATATACGGCCCAATACCGTGATGTAGGTACACAATAAATCATAGAGGTACATATTTACAAATATAGCCTCAAATAAATCATTCAATTACACAGATTAATAAATAGAACTTTTGTATTGTAACGTAAATAAATTTACCTTCTATCCAATTCCAAATAAATACACTAAAGTTTATGACACTTATATCTAAATGAGTATAATTATTATGATCATAATTATGCAATAATATAATTATTCCTAGGATTATTAATTTAAGGCAGAATAATAAAGGATGTAGTTTTTATTACGCGTTTGTACTTTTACAATATTTTTCCCTTTTTTTATCCGAATTTCCTTAAAAAAAAGCTTTTTCTACATATGCTAAATTCCATTAAACCGGTTCAGTAATGTAGCCGTGAAAGGTAACATTTAAATTTAGTACTTACGAATTAATTGTATAATATTGTCTTCGGTTACTGCGATAGTTACTCATTAAAACGTTGGGATGTAGAATAAATTCAATATACGCGATATAATCCGTTTTAATAGTTTTATTTCATGAATTAATTGTATGTTTTTAAGGTACATAAAAAATCTGTTTCACCCATATTGAAACTACCCAAAATAAACAATCCTAGTCCAGTAAAAAATCAGACCGTTTATACCGAATGTACCAAATTATGTACCGAAGTGAATTGATCGTACCTTACGAGTCGTTAATTTGTGCCCTTTTAGGGCCTCCGCTAAAACATGCGAGGGTGAAACGCGGCCACTTATACTATAAATTGTCTACAGATGTCTATGTCACAATGAAAAAATTAGCTGTGATCAACTTTGAACTTTGGCCAACGGTAGGCGGTTAGACTTTGGGTAGACGGTTCAAGAACTTGCGTACTATTTTCGTTAAATTGTGGTCGATCGATCGGCTGAATTCATAGTACTCTGTAGTTCTGTACTGCTGTAGTGTAATGTAGCGAATTTTGCACTAACTGGGGCTTAATGTATCACCGGTTCCAATGTCTATGTCTGTAATGAAATCTTGCAAGCTTAATTAGAGCCACCAATTATTTGATTTTAACTCAACTTACTTATGTAAGTTGGTATGCAAGTGTAATTTTTGAGGAAAAAAAATGTTTAGTATAGACACGTAGGCGTGCACCCGCCCATGTTTTAGCGGAGGCCCTAATATTATAAAAAATGTAAATAGTAGAAAAGACGCATAATTAAAACAATATACTCTAGAGCATCTAATGAGATTACATGTTCTTCCAGATGTGAAGAGGGACGGATTCTTCGCAAGAGTTGAGACGAGTTCATAATAAAGACTGCTTACGCCCACTGCAAAATAGCGTTCCTATTCTTTAGATAGCGTTACCGAGATCATGTTTTCACCCTTCAAACGCATTAATTATGCTTCGAAATAAATTAAAAGTGGAAAAATTCACTGTCTTGGGTGGGAATTGAACCCACGAGCACTGAATGCTCTTCCATCTGACAGTGAAGTCCCACTCAAGACAGTGAATTTTTCCACTTTTAATTTATTTCGAAGCTTAATAGCATCGTTCGCAGACGTTTCTGCTTAATACAAAACTAATTTCGCATTAATTATATACAGAAATCGCGCAAGTAAGCCAGACGAACCTTTAAAACATGAAGGTTACCTACATTGACATCGTACGCCTAAACACGTTGACCGCAAAAACGGACCCAGACGGGCGCGGTTACAGTTTAATATTAACCTTCGTGGATTTTAATAATGTCCACAATGGCTCGTTATATATAATAGGCGTGGCGTTAAAAGAGTTCTTGGCGTTGTGTAGGTCGCCATACACTTTAGTTGTCTTTGGCAACCAAAGTTGGTGTGTAGGGCATGTGCAGCCTGCCACATCACTAGAAAATAAAACTATAAAAATATGAAGATAAGCAGTCTCTATTGTTCACTCGTCTCTCGCCAGTGATACGTGGAAACTAACTCACGACATGTGACAATATCACTAGGATATAAATAAAGTTCGAAACAATTATGCAATATTGAGCGTTAGTACCAAAAAGTCAAAAGAATTTTCCAAAAAAACTTTTGTTACAATGAGCTTGTAAAACGTTTGCTGTAGCAGCTTTTAATTTCAATTTCATCACAGTAAATGTAATTTTGAGGTGAAACTTTCGTTTCCCTTAGAGCAATAGTTCCCAAACTTTGCCTCGAGCCAAGTAAAAAGAGCCCTTATAAATTTTGTGACGGTTCATTGCTTTAACGTTCGGCGCCGTTTAACTCGTTTTATTGCTATATGCGGCTTTCCATAAGAGAAGGGTCCTAATGCTCATGGAGCATAAGGACCCGTTAGGCGCGGAACGCCACATATCTTGGAGTTGGGAACTCGCCTTACAAGGAATCAGGTGACAAGCACAGATAGAGGTATTTTGAACCAAGAAAACTTACAATTTCTGTGGATTTTACTGTACCATATGCTTTTAATGTAGCGCGAACCAACTCTGCGTGTCTTTTGCAATGACAACGTGTGAACATGTCATAATTAATGACAAATTTCTATGAAAATATGTTGTTTATAATGGCACTCCCTCACTAAGTTCCATTCAAAGTTAGTTTTATTTGTAACAAGTCTTTCTTGATTCAAAAAACCTATCGTACTCATGCGACACCTAACGGTAGTTTGTGACATTACACTTTAAATAGAAGAGACCGCAACGCACCAGGTCTCGACTTGGCACTCATTATATTGCATGCTCATCAGGTTCAACCAGAGACATTATAATAACAGACTGTTAATTTTCATACAAAAAATGTGTTATTTCGTATTCAGCACCTCTAGATGGTGTTGTGAAATTTGCTGAGAGCCGTTCACTAGATGGCGCTGTTATTTGAGTATTCGTAGCGCTATACAAGGCTATAACGTATAATGACGCCATTTACAGAGACTACAACAAAGGAACGGGTATTTGTATGAAGATTAGCATTGTTTATTATTTAATTGTGTCTGATATAAAAATTTATTCACTTACGCTTTCAAAAATCGATATTATACTTGTCACTTGGCAAAAGTTTTGAGCATAGATACTACGATTCACTATTAACTCTAAATCCGAGTAATAATAACGATTTTAGTCGTTTAAGTAACAATCATTCGATGGACTTCGAATAGCCTAATGGAGCATTTAAAACAATATTGCTTTACACAAATTTGTCCATGACAATAAGTCTACCCCTACTAACTGTATACTATACAGTCCCCTACGTATACTCGTAGAAACGTATCCGTTAAAAACGTGATCATAATAATACATTGTTCCAAGTGCAAAATCTACATTTTTTGGTCATAAATATACTGATATACAAATATCGTTACGATAGACTATACATAGTTTTTACCATTTATTATTGGTAAATAAATACATGTCAAATTACATATTTTACAACAATTAGGCCGCGCGGAGGCCGAGTAACTAACATAACTGTCTTTCATATTATGCACGCTTCCGATATCACAATATAACACTATCACTGTAACATGAGTGATTCAAGGTTACGATTAAGGATGGTGTCCTTAACCGAGTTGAAGACGACCTCAATGTTGTACGTGTCTATGGCTGTTGTGAAGTGGTGATAGAGTGTTGTCTTTGGTTCCCGGCGAACGTTCGCGAACATGTCAAGTAAGAACATTTGCACGTCGGCTAAGTTATGTGGGTCGCCAGTGAACTGGGGGTAGTACCAGCGAATGTCCGTTTCCTTGCTAGCGACCTTTTTCGCTAGCAAGTCTGACTTGTTGAGGAACAGGATTATGGAAATGCCTTTGAAGTTGACGTTGTTCACGATTGTGTCGAAGATGTTGAGCGCCTCTTCGAGACGATTCGTTCTCCTGAAATAATAAAAATAGATAAATTAGAAAAGCGTAAATACACCGAACACCAAATAGTTTGCTAACGTCTCACATGCATAAATTAACACATTCAGTGCCGAAAACCCGACTATCGGGTATTTTATGATTTCGTTCCCAGCCCGGACGACCCGATAGTCGGGATCGTGGTACTACAGCTTTATATGACGGAAGTTTTTGTGGTCTGGCGCGGATGTCTTGTTTTGCTGGTTCCTTGACCGAATGAATGTATATAATATCTAAGTTCTACGTCCATACATCTTAAACTTACACACTACACAGGCTCTCTCAGATTGAACACAGACAAATTGTGTTCAATATTTGCGATAAAAATAAAAAATATACAAGTAAATAAATAACCATTTTTGGTTCATGCCTTTAAGGTATATTCTAGGCATATTTTAATAAGTAGGTGATAAGAAATATGAAGAAATGTACTGTGTCACTTTTATTTAAAACTGGCATTAAGTCTAGCAGATCTTTTCTATTATAAAACCAAACATAAGACGTGCCCATATAGACACAAGATATCTTAAATTCCAGTGTGTCACCGCCATCATGAATAAGCATCAGAATTGCGTAAAGCGGATTATGCATAATTATGTACACCACAGATACTTATGCGGCTGAGTCATTTGGTGTTTATGAGCAAGGAACTAGTTTAAATCTGCCCTATTTTATTTTTATTGCAGTTATAAAGTCAAACCTGGGTAAATGGGACCTGAGGGCCTACATACCGTGAAAAACGAAATGCCTCTGCTCTTGCATATTCGAGAGATAGAAAAGTAGATAAAGATTTTATTTTATTGTTTGCGGTTTGAGAGCGCATTTGTCGCCTGCCACGTGATTAACCTAAGTTGAAGCATGCGTTGCGATAATACATCCGCTGCATAACGGGAAAACCTCGAATAAGTAGGTAATTAAAAAAAAATTGGAATTAGGTACCTCTTCCAATTAAAATTAGTTATGAAACTTCGTACTATAGGTATGTCAATACAAATACGAGGTTTAAGTGGATAAGATAGTTTATGATAAGCCCATATTCGTTCTTTAAAAGTGCATGATAACATACGGAAATTAACCCGTATGAAGTCGGGTTGCTTACACTTTTCCCAATTTCTATTAGGTCAGTGTACAGACATTCGTAAACCAGTCAAATTAAATATTTCATTAATAACTAATTAGCTTTATTGCTTTGTTTTTGTTTCACACAATAAAATGGGAAATAAATTTTATAAATGACCATGTTCATAGCTTAGCATATATTTGACTTCAGAAACTAGACTTAGGAACTCAAAATGATTGATACCATTACCATGGAATTCCCTTTGCCCATGTTTCACTGTATGAATATTCAAAGGGAAGACATCCGCGGCCTCGCGAGGATACCACAACTAACTACGATTTATAATTAGCGAAATTACATAAGCGATTAAAATTTTATGATGTTGTTTGCCTTCGTAAAAACAAGTATGTAAATATCGATGACGACTTGGCGCCCGGTTTTAAACTGCAATAAAAACTTATTCAAATATTAAACGTCACTCTTGTACGAGTTCTTTTTAGAAAGAAACTGCATTATCATCTGCTTTCATTTAATCTATAAAGGCTCTTGAACTACTTTCAAAATGAAATAATCTCTCATCTCATCTCTTTCACTCCAGCTACGACTATGCAAGTGTGAATGTGAAGTTTTACGATCCCAGTCGTCATTTTGGTTTGCGGATAGTATAGTCGACATCAGATAGGTATACAAAAGCGGCCGAGGTGCTCAAAAATATCTGAACACGCACTCTAGCGCCTCGATAATAGTAAAGTGTTCAGATATTTGTGAGCACCTTGGCCGCTCCGATATATGTGATGGCGGCTGTACAAAAGCCTACTGTTCAACGTATTGTATTTCCGCCGAATCGTTTCGAATTTACCGTGACGTATTTCATGACTCGCTTATAATTTTTGCACATGAAATTGCTATAATTGAATATTTTTAGTCACCATGTGGCTGATTTCTAGTCACGTAGACAGAAGTGTGGTTAATTAATACCTTGTAAAACGTGGGAGACGGCACTAATAACCTGAGTAGGCTGACTAAAGTGGTTAAGATTGAAATGACGAATGAGTTCCCTGGAATTAATTACATGTTTTCAGAAATTAATGTTCATTTCATTTCAAAAGGGTGTACTACGATTTAAGTTGTACAATTCAGAATTACTCATCTGTCATTAGCTACAAGTAGGTAACATATTTTTATAAAGTTTTCGACATGATCTTTTGTTCGTTTCTTATATTAAATGGAAAAGTACAAAACTTAGAATTTTTCTTTACGATTAATATGAAAAATTGGCCCGCTTGAAGCGTGGGTAATTCTATTCTCTATAATGGAAAAAAAACTAGTTTCTGATTAACTACTATAATAAATGAATAAGGAATGGACTGGCGCATTGTTACCGACGATTCCTGCATAGTTTGAGAACGTTGGTGCCATATAGGTATATAATACTTCTTGAAGAAAGATCAGCAAGTTGTAAAAAATGGTTTGCAAAATTATAAACAAACTAACAACAAGCGAGGAGATTAGGTACTGTAATGAGATGAGGCATACATAATGTGGCAACATGATGCGTACAATACAATGATGGAGTCACTAGGGTGACACATCTAATTGGATACAGGTATACCACATCATCATTGTTCTTACAAATGTGTGTGTATATATCTTTTAATATATACACACACATTGTATAGTAAGCGTTTAAAAATATATTAAAGATACACCAGATGTCATTGGTAGGCTTGTGGCAGCGGATATATTCAGCGGCAAAACGCCTCAAATCTAAACCAACGTTCCTAACTTACTAGTCTTCGGACAACCTGCGGAACTGTTGCCTCCCTGTAACACTTACTTACGAATTTACAAGTGCGGCAGAGAGGCAACACGTCGAACGTGGTTCGCGGTAGGCCCTTTGGTCGAACTCCGAAGACAAACCGAGGAACAATATCGACGTGACCGAGTCGAAACACTGCGTCCACTTCTGCCGCTGCGTCCTCTGCTCGCCGACATCGACGAACATGAAGGGCACATTGTTTATGTTGATAGTAACTAGTGTAACTACGGAGATGCCTATAGCCTTGTGTTAGTAGAAGATGTATCAACTCACCTGTCTTCAGACAACATCTGGTCGAACTCCGACGAAGACAAAAGGAACAGTATCGACGTGACCGAGTCGAAACACTGCGTCCACTTCTGCCGCTGCGTCCTCTGCCCGCCGACATCAACGAACACGAAGGGCACATTGTTTATGTTGATAGTAACTAGTGTAACTACGGAAAAGCCCATAGCCTTGTGTTAGTGAAAGATGTATCAACTCACCTGTCTTCAGACAACACCTGGTCGAACTCCGACGAAGACACGAGGAACAATATCGACGTGACCGAGTCGAAACATTGCGTCCACTTCTGCCGCTGCGTCCTCTGCCCGCCGACGTCGACGAACACGAACGGCACATTGTTGATGTTGATGGTGCACTCGGAGATGCCCTTAGTGGCTTTCCGGCAGTGTAGGATGTCTTGGTGGGAAGGCATATAGTCTGGTCGCGCTATGCGCTCCAGTTCGTCGAAGAAGTAGCTTACAGAGTCGCTCTGGAAATAAAAAGGGAAGAATGTTATGTACCCTGAATATTAAAACTTGATAAGCCTTTTCAGCATAAAGTGTTTTAGCTGAGGACAAACGCATTTTTACTATAATAAGGTTAGCATGAAGAGGTGCGAAATATTCTGTTTGAATATCCAATAAAATTTTAAAAGCAGCCTTCCCTGTACCGCAATCGTTTTCCGGTTTAATCGCCTTCTAAAACTCGGTGCACGTAGCATAATCTTATTGTGATATTATCAACAGGTGTACAGAATTGAATGGCACATGGTGAAATCCCCTGGCCTGATTTGGTATTCTGTAGCATTCTGCACCCACACAGACTGGGCTGTTAGCCTGTTATTAACCACCATTGCAGTAAGAGGACCAGTATAAAACCGCCTGCGACAATTTATAACGGCCGAAGCCGAAAGGACATAATCTAGTTAAACCCCTAAGGGCCACTTGCATCATTTCACTAACCCGGGGTTAACCGGTTAAACCGTTAACCCAGTGTCAAATTGTACTGGTAACCATGATAACTCCAGGTTTTACCGGTTAACCTCGGGTTAATGGAATGGTGCAAGTGGCGCAAAAAAATGAGCAAACTAAAGTATCAAATAGGAAATTTGATTAAAAAAAATAAAAGACCTTCTAGTTAAACCCCTAAGGGCCACTTGCATCATTTCACTAACCCGGGGTTAACCGGTTAAACCGTTAACCCAGTGTCAAATTGTACTGGTAACCATGATAACTCCAGGTTTTACCGGTTAACCTCGGGTTAATGGAATGGTGCAAGTGGCGCAAAAAAATGAGCAAACTAAAGTATCAAATAGGAAATTTGATTAAAAAAAATAAAAGACCTCCGCAGGTTACGATTATTCGATTTCTAGTCATACTTCTAAGAGTTAGGTATTCTAGTTTGTTGGATGTGAAGATGAAATGCAATATAAGGGTCAAGTTATAATGACCAATCGAGTTTTTGTGAATCGTATAGCTGCTGATTGCTGACTCGGCCGCAGGTTTCATGGAACGACATATACTGGGAAGGTTTCGCAATGTAGACGGCGGTTTGTCTACACAGGTCCTAAGAATTGTTGGCTAACTAAGCACGTAACTATATTTGTACTTCCTATGTAAATACCTATTAGGAGAACTGTTAGGTATGTTGAGTTCTCCGTTGAACGGTCCAAAAAAGGAAATTAAAGTAACCTGTTAGTAACTGTATTTTTACCATCATCGTCATCTTCCTCGCGTTATCCCGGCTTTTTGGCACGGCTCATGGGAGCCCGTCCCGCTTGGCAAGTAATCCCAAGAATTGCCTAAGGCACGAGTTTTTAAGCGATTATCAAAGATTATTATTTGATTGTATAAAATGTGTGAAGTCTAAGACGAAATTTAAGCTTCGATACGAACCTAGTTGTCACAAAAAATGGCGCCCACAGCGGGAACAACATTTTTTTGTAGACTGTACATAATTACATATCTTACAATCCGTTTCATATCTCTGATTTCTACGTACCTACTAAAAAGCTCGATAAAACATTATTCAATCCCTCAAGCCGCTGCAACTGTATTTTAACGTACTTACAAAAATACTGCAAAATGTTTGTACTTAACAAGGATTCGCTAAATACATGTCAGTGGCCCACAGAGTGGCTCGTCACGGTATTCGTTGTGGATTTACCGTATGTGTCGTAGGTGCGAATTTACACTAAGTCACTTCTGTTCTGTCACTTCTGATTGGTCCAATTTCGTGACTCGCTGTTGTGGTATTTCACATGTCTAAGTCAAATAATGTTTATACAATGTTATTTTATTTTTCTTCAGGTACCATACTCGGCGCTGCGCGAAGCATTCACGAGACGGTTATCAGTATCACTCAAAACAGCATAGCGTCGTCATCAATTCATAATCTTCCTAGAGTTGTCCCGGCATTTCGCCACGGCTCATGAGCCTGGGATTCGCTTAACCACTAGTCCTAAAAATCGGCTTAAGCGCTTTAGTTTTTACTAAATTTCATCTGACCTTCCGACCCAAGAGGAGACTAGGCCTTATTGGGATTGGTCCGTCTTCCTCATGATGTTTTATTCAATATGGTGACGTTTATAACGCGCAAACTTGCCCGCTTAGGTATAATGCGCAAACTTGCCAACCCTAGCGAGCTGAAACTCAACGTGTTTTACGTTAGGGATGAACAGCATATTTACCCTCAGTAGTCAAACATAGGTTTTGTTAGACAGTGGAGCTTCTGTACAATTAAATTGCTTATTTATTTTGCACTGTATACTTGGGCCAGGTAACGTGGCAGATTTAAGGTTCCGTCACACAGACGCGTTTTCCGGGCGAGGCGTGAACGGGGCGTGAGCGTTTTATATGTAAAAAGCGGCGCACCCCGCTGACGCCCCGCCCGAAATGCGCCGGTGTGACGGAACCTTTATAATGATTATGAAACATGTATTGAAATTGGGTTGTATAATGTATTTGACGTTTCATGTTTGACGATTTATTCAAACTACAAGTCATTAAATTCAATAAATTCGCTTCAAGTCTAGGCTTAATCTGATATCAACACGAAACCAAAGCACTTTCATGGTAAGAACGTTGCCCAATCTAGGTTACAGCGTGCCATACTAAACGTTTAGTCTATCTATAATTACGAAAAGTAAGTCATACTTGTCGTTGACTGACGCTGGTATTCGAATTTGAATCTTGTGTCATTGACTACACGGTTCGAATTAGGAATAAGATGTCACAGTCAGAGTCTAATAAGTCCACCAAGATTACTTGCCAACGTTTAAAAATAATAACACCGTTGCGTTTTGAGTGTCATTGGAACCATAAAAAAAAGGGAAATCAAGTGTACATTCTAATGGCGTTATTCATAAATGGTTGCTAACTTAATCAGTTGATGATTGTCGTTTGTCCCTATCTGTCGTTATGCCATAGAGAGGGACAAACGACGATCATCAGCTGATTAACTTAGCAGTCGTTTATGAATAACGCCGTAAGAAACAATCAGAACCAGACATATGGTAAATTCTGGCAGATGAACTGCAGCGGTTCTCAAAGTGATTGGTCCTCGATGGTTAAAGCGCAGCCTCCTTATATGGACCATCTAACCTCCTAAGGCCCAAGGTCCTACCTAAAGTACTTATTCGTTCGATGAAATTTAAAACATATTCAATTCGAACAGAGTCGCTTTTGCTTTGTTTCGTTCAATTTTCAAACAACGCAAAATCAACTCTATTTCCTACACTACAGGTTCAAATTTCAGTGGCATATTTTAGATTTTTCATTTGTATGGCTGGGCCTTAGGAGGCTAATGCAAGTGGTCTGTCCGAACGAGTGGTCAAGCCGGTTGAGTCCCCTATAAATTAATGGTGCGACGTAGACATCTCTGTCGTCAATATTAAATGTTATTAATTAACTAATGCGGTAGTCGGGCAGATAGTGATTAGTGATTAATTACTGCTGCCGTTCTGAAAGTGTACCCATAAGCACAAAATAGATAATAGTACGATATAAGGTGCAATGGAGTAACTTCGAAAGCGGAATAATTTAAAAAATGCATATATATACCTAGTAAAAATACATAGCAGTAGCTTAGCGTGTTAGGGTAGGCGGGGAGCTGACCGAGGAATTCAAGGTGATGACCGGTCTAAAGCAAGGAGATGCCTTATCGCCCGTGCTCTTCAACTTAGCCCTTGAACACGTTGTCCGGAAAGTCTTAGAGCTGGACACAGGGCTGGAGCTGAGCGGCAAGCACAAAGTGATAGGGTACGCGGACGACCTTGCTTTATTAGGGGAAAGTCGTGAAGAAGTAGCGCAGGCAGCCAGTGTCTTGGAGCGAGAGGCCTCTAAGATAGGTCTCAGGATTAACGAATCAAAAACTGAATACCTCCACATGAAGCGCTACAAAAATACACGAGTTCAGCGCGAAAGTCTCCATGTTGGGGGTACCGTCTACCGTGGAGTTGACAAGTTCCGGTATCTTGGATGCACCATTACCGATACAAACACCAGGGAGGAGGAGATCAATATTCGCATCCAAAACGCCCTGCGATGCAGTGCAGCCCTCCATAAAGTGTTGGTGTCTAGGATTCTCAGCAGAAATACTAAGTTAAGGATATATAAGACCGTTATCCGACCAATCCTTATGTATGGTTGTGAGGCCTGGACACTAACACAAAAAGAGGAAAGTCAGCTCCTGGTAGCGGAAAGGAAAATTTTTCGGAAGATCCTGGGACCTATCAAGAGAGACAACGGCACCTGGAGGATAAGGAGAAATGCCGAAATCGAGGAGTTGGTGGCCGGACCCAATATCATCGGCGAAACGAAATCCCACAGACTTCGCTGGTTCGGGCACCTATTGAGAATGGGAGAGGACCGAGCTGCCAAGAGGGCGTACCTGGGAAGACCGACTGGTGGCCGCCCGGTAGGTCGGCCCAGATACCGCTGGGGAGACAGTGTGGAAGCGGATCTGCGTCAGCTTCAAGCCGATATTTGGCAGGAAACGGCGCAGGATCGGGAAAAATGGTATGCTCTCGTTTCGGAGGCCAAGATCCTCTTTGGGTCGCTGAGCCGTAATAGTTAGTTAGTAGCTTAGCGTACGCGTGTTGTTAAGGTACCTACCTAGGTATGAAGTACTTCTGGTTATTTGCCATGTTCAAAATTACCGCGCTTAAAAACAAAATATCTGGGCGACTGTAGCTCTGATGCTCGGAAAACATAAAAAAAACTCAAAAGCGCGCGTTTTCCCAGAGATAAGACCTAGCTAGATCGATTTTTCGCCCCCCAAAACCCCCATATAGCAAATTTCATCGAATTCGTTAGAGCCGTTTCCGAGATCCCCGAAATATATATATATATTGACGACCGGTCTGGCCTAGTGGGTAGTGACCCTGCCTGCTAAGCCGATGGTCCTGGGTTCGAATCCCGGTAAGGCCATTTATTTGTGTGATAAACACTAATATTTGTTCCGGAGTCATGGATGTTTTCTATGTATATAAGTATGTATTTATCTATATAAGTATGTATATCGTCGCCTAGTACCCATAGTACAAGCTTTGCTTAGTTTGGGGCTAGGTTGATCTGTGTAAGATGTCCCCCAATATTTATTTATTTATTTATATATATAAATAAATATATGTACAATAATTTCTCGTTTAAATGTATTAGATTAGATAGATAGATAAAAGCGAAGTTGAAAGACAAATACAAATCCAAAAGGGTGACCAAAAATATTGAGAACCGTTGATGACCGTTCGGTTCACGCGTCCCATTGTCGATTAAATATATTGACACCGATCGAACATGCGGGTTGTGTTATTGAGAACGCTAACCTACTACTGAAACAAACCAGTACATATTAAATTGTATTTTTTGTAAAAAAAAATGTGAAATATGGATATCATTAACTGCCTGAAATAAAAGCTTTTTATATCCATTTTTTTTAAATATGACTTTTGTATTAAGCTTATACCCTCTCTGTCGAATGATGGTCCTCATGAACGTTCCTTCAAGTCTATTTTGGTTGGATTTTATTAAAACAATTATTAAAGAAATATGTTGTGCTAAACTTCTCTACAAACATTTTACGTCACAACTACATCATTCGACGCGAGAGATATATATAGTTCGTCAAAGGACTGTCCCATTTCAAACATAGACAGAGATAATCATAATATATTTGTCTTACACTAGTACTAGCACCCAAAAGAAAAGGATGAGTATAGTTTTCCTGGTTCTTACTAACTGACAAATTATCATAGTTTGACTAACTATAGCTACCACTATTAGGGGGTCAGCGTATACTAGACACGGGGAAACACTCAGGAAGAAATGTTTTGTGATTAAGATAGATGGGATGTGGTGTGGGAAGCGCCCGCTTAACACACAGCGGGATAAAATTTACTATTATGATATACCTATAATGAAATTAATAGTTGTTTATAGTTGAAATACCAGACTTTAACATTTTAATTTTGATTTGAAATATTTAAGCGCATCTCGCTCGCACCAATGTGTCAAGAATGAACAAGATGCAATGTTAGTAATATTAAATGATTGCATCTCGCTTGCACCAATACGTAAGACCGAACAAGATGCAATGATAAGGACTAAAATTAAATAAGAGATCAGATTTCAAAATTTCAAATGACTCTCCTATTAAAATAAAACGATATAAAAGGCTCAATCAAACAGCATACACTTTAAACCAACTTGTACACGACATTCTTAACTTTTTCTTCTTATAACTAAACTTAATATGTATTGCTCATTTAATAGTATAGAATATACACCCATATCCAGGTATCATAAAATTCTTTCGATAAGAACACAGAATCGGTTTATGCGCCACGCCCGATGGCACAAGACGAACGTTGTTCAGAACGATAAAATGGTGCCGCCTGCATTTCTATCGATTAAATTAAATTACGGTTTGATCTTTGTTTATTATTGTAATATCTGGGAGACCGAGCTTTGCTCGGTAAACATTTAAAAACTCAAAAATTAGCGTTTTCCCAGAGATAAAACCTAGCTAGATCGATTTTTTGCCCCCGAAAACCCCCATATACCAAATTTTATCGAAATCGTTAGAGCCGTTTCCGAGATCGCCTAAATATATATACATATAAATAAATAAATATATAAACAAATAAATATGCAAGAATTGCTCGTTTAAAGGTATTAAAGTCTATTTTTTTATTCGGTAGACTGAAATGACAGTTAATAGTATGAAATGACATTTCATGTTCATACTATTAACTGTCATTTCAGTCTACGGAATAAAAAAATAGACTTTAGATAGATAGATACTGAAGGAAACAAAACAATGCGACATTAAATAATCACGAGTATTGACTTCGGAAAAAGAATGAGAATGAAATAATGACGTCGCACCGCACGTTTAAATTAAACACTTGTGTGTTTTCTATATCTTAGGCTTATTAAAAAAAAATGGATTGGGAATTTGAGATGCCGCTTATTCATAAACTTCGCAAGCAAACGTCTGTTAAATTTTGTCTCTTTCTAACAGGAATGTCAAAGAGACGGATAGGGATATTAGGGACAAACGATTATCAACGGATTGGTAGATTTGACAAACGTTTATGAATATCGTTAATACGTTTTTCTACTCCCGTCCTTTAATTTGTCATTTAAAGGGTCGTGCACACATCTTTAAAATCCTATCTTAAAGTTGTCAAGACAAGTCTTTAGTCTATTCACACGGATAATCCGTCACATACCCCAGAGCAACATATACCTACGTGCATATGCATAAAGTTCAATTTCAGTTTTGACACTTCGGTGGCGTGGCGTCCGAGACTGCTTTCGTGTTTGACACGGCGTCGAAAAGGTTAACATTACACTTATCTAATTCACCAAAGTAATCATTGAACTTGGTTTAACTTTAAATCTATATTAATTTCAAATCGAGCCGTATTTCGCTCCGCAGAACTAGCTCGCCGCTCATTGAAACAAATCATTGTTTGAAATAAACAAACCATTCATTCATTCATTCAGATTACGCCCTAGATTATCTGAACCTAGCTAGCCAGCTACAACTGTAAATCTCATAATAGTGGCGGCAATTTATCTTGTAATAATGTTTGAACTATGCGTTATTTGCGTTTGTAAATTCAGCTATAAATCAGATCACATACCGAAAGATCCGGGGATCCAATTTGCGTTGGTTCTGTTTTTTTTTTGCGTTTAATTTCTGTTATTAGTTGGCCTAACACAGGAGCGACGCGACATTATCTCGACCGCGAGATAGACTACCCGTCCGTATCTAATTAATGCAACTGGAGTCCATGCTGTCTATGTCGCGAGCGAATTACTGTTGCGCCGTTCCTATGCTAGGCCTTTTGTGATTGTTGCGTCAGATTTTTATTAGCATAAAAATCGAATAAGTATTACACAAATATAAACCTTACAAATTACTTTACTATTTTGCCCTTATGAAAATTATCCGTGTAGACACGCGAAAGTTCTTAATCTTGTTATGGCGTGTCATCGCATATGCTAATAAAATGTCAAGCGGAATAGGTTTGGGTATACTCGTATTGTCATAAATTGTTAGTTGATAATCGTAACTCAGTAGCTAATACTATACTATTTATTACCACTACTTTTAGAAATCGCTTGTCTATATAGGTACCAAATCGATACAGAATTACGACTTCTGTTGTATGTAGGTATTTGTTACTTAGTGACTTGGTTGGCAGCGGCGAAATTAGAACAAACGATGGCTTTTCAAACGAGACATTTCAAGTAACGGATTAAGCAAAATAAGGCGTTTAGATACGCTATGTAGTTTTGTGAAGGCGCCATTTCAGCTAACCAGTATTGTAAACGAGAAAATACGTAATAATACAATTGTTTGAGCATATACACAATCTTCATTAACTGGAAGGCCGTGCCAGGCGTCCTTAACCTCGGAAGTCGGAGCGTTAAGTCGTTAAGTCGGACGGTATCGGCCTGTCAGTTGTTCGGAGCTGTACACTTTTTGTTCTGACAGGCCGATATCGTCCGGCGGACTGTTAATCAGTGGGCCCCTTAAGATACAATCAATGTCATACACATACATACAATATAAGAATAAGAATTGTTTATTGGCACATACATGAAAATAAAATAGAGTTAGAATTACTTACATAATAAAATAAAACAGTTGTCAAATCATTATCAATTTAAACACAGAACAAAAGTGAGAAGATTCTTTGTATAGGCAAAGGGTTCCAGTCTCAGCGTGTGTCGGGCCTAGATGCCCGGCGCCGGTTTTCAGACCGGTCCCAGACGGTCGGATATTAAAACATTTATTCACAAAAATCGATTTGCCCCTTCTTCGCTTCCTTCCTTCGCCCGGTGCCTTTCCATGGCAAGAGTGACCTATATCTCCAAAACAAAACCCCGCAAAAACCTCCGCGAAAAATAATAACCGAAAAATCTGTCTCTCTACCGTTCGAATATGCAAGAACGATAGAGGCAATAGCGAAATTGCGATTTTCGTTTTTCGTCTGTCATCATGTCATCAATACAGTTAAAAACTGGGGCATTCGCTGATCAGTTAGATTCAATAATTATTAGGGCGATTAATAGATATGTATAATTCCGACTGTATGTCCTATAGGAATCTCATAACAATCCCTTATTAAAAACTAACTTTGCTTATTTGCAATAACTAATTATGATACATTTCTAAAGCGAACATTGATAACCCAATCAATTTGTTATAGAAAGCAGCACCCTATGTCGTAACACGCTAAAGAGCAATGAAAACAGGTCACTTAGTATTCAATTCTCATTCAAAGTATACCCGTTATAGTTGGCGTTGAGTGTATATCCGCCTTATGAAACACGTTGTTTATTTACAACTCGTATGAATCATTAGAGAACGTTAATTAAGCCCTAATAGTGCAAAGGTTCTTTTTCTTCACACTCAGCAATTAGTAAAGTCAGATAATATATCGGGGCGGCCAATGTGCTCAAAAATATCCCAACATGCACTTTAACGTCTTGATATAGATTATAGACTTTTTTGATATCTGACTTTTTTTGACGTTTTGATATAGATATTTGTGAACACCTTGGTCGCTCAGATATCTCCGATGAATAAAGACGCAAGATGCCTGTGCCTACTATGACAATTAGTAGAATTATGTTTGTTCGAGATAAGATTATCGAACGAAATTACATTACTGTTATGCAAAGATATGAACACATGTCTTATATGTACGTGTAATTTAGTGCGTCCGCTGTCAAAGATATGTACACGCTTATGTGCTTTATTCCATTGTAATAAGACGTGAAATGTATGTACAAATATATTTGAAGTTCGTACTATATCTACTCGTATGCGGTGATTCATTTAATTGTGATGTAAGTGTAGGGAACCGAGAGGTTTTTTATTCCATTTCGCAAAAAGTGGATTTTAGTCTGTTCCGGGTGGAATTCTGTACGCATAGCGCGTAGCCATACATCTCTGGCCTTAATTCGGAAATTTCGGAATATCACGTCTGTTAGGACTGATTTAGACGAGACGGCGCGCGAACTCGCATGCGATTTTAGTTACATTGCGGAATGTTGGTTACGTCCAACTCAACCGACCGATCAAAAACCGCAATGTAATAAAACTCGCATGCGAGTTCTCGCATCGTCTAAATGAGCCCTTAATCTCGTAAAACCCAGAGCAATTTTGGCGCTTTTGAATTTGGAACTTTCTTTTATTTCTATACGATTTCAAAACTGGAATTTAATTTGTACTTGAACAAGTACACGGGGACTTACGAGGGCAAATGTTTTGGGTTATCAAAGGAGGAGTGTCTTTTCACTCTTTTCAGGGCTTTTTTGTATGGTTTCCATAGAGAAATAAGCCCCTTTGAAAAAAACCCTCCTCAAATGGGAATAGACGCATGTTGTACAGCCAGAGATTACGGCTGGTATATTGACAACGTGTTAAAGTTGTTAATGATTTGTTGACAAATAAGGTCAATATAGGTAACTGTGGCTGCGGGATAAGTGTAACTGCTGGCCTTCATACCAGCTACCGCGAAAACCGGAATTCGCAAATTGCGGGGATCTTTCTCTTTTACTCCAATGAACGCGTAATCAGATTGACAGAGAAAGATGCCCGCAATTTGCGATCTTAGATTTTCGCGGTTATAGCCCACGGCATGTTTACACATATTGATACTAAATAATCAGGTTGATAGTTCGAGTTCATCAATGAGTTTTTAATCAATGTTTTATATTATTTTATCTTGTAAAACCCATATTACGGTGTTTAAGACCTGAAATAAATGATGTTTATTTTTTTTTATTCATTCATACATTTGCCACTAAACGCAAGTAGCAAATGTACGAACTCGAAATAAACCCTAATAAATGTGTAAACAGGCCCCAATGTGAAGCCTCACTTAACCCGCAGCCACACTTGCCCCCATTGATGCTTGCTACCTATAGTAATATTAGTCGGCTACAATGATTTAAACGGTCCCAGATGTGGTGAATCACTCGTGTAGACAAATACCTACACCATAAGTGGTTGTACGTTTTAGTGTAATAGAGGAAGAGCAGATTGTAGGACGGTGGTAGGACGTTATTACAAGCTTTTATTTCGTTTTCCGTTAGTCTATCTATACTCGTAAAGTGTCATTCAATAGAACTTGCTAACTATGTAAACAAACCGCCATACTATAAATTGACACTGAATGTCAATTTACTACTAACTTTTGTTTACATAGTTAGCAAGTTCTATTGAATGACACTTTAGTCGTTAGTCGTTATTTTGTATCTTCCTTCTGTGTAACTTTTATTTTACTATTTGTTCACTGTACGTTATTTGATGTATTTTTCTTCTTGTCTGTTACCCTCCGTGATTCTTCTCACTTGATGGTCTCATCGGAAGACCAGCGCTGGAAGCCACCAGCAACATGCTGAGATGAGGCCATTTCGTGGCACTTTAATTTTATTTTGTGTTTTCTTTCATATTATGTATTGTCTGTGCTTACGAATAAATTCTATTCTATTCTATTCTAATCAATCCCACAGAAGCAGTAAAGAGGGGTCAACTTATTACGGAAACCTATAAAAGTGGACCCGTCTTTGCTGACCCTGAAGGCATACTATATAGATTAATTGGAATGAATTTTGCATGCTTAGTTATTAAGTTAAAATAATACAGCATGTTTATAAATATTTAATTGACACAAAAATTAATCTCAAGAGCTAAACTAACTGCCATCAAACTGTTTCGCAGTTTGGCAGTCCTATTTGAAATTTGAATGTAACACCTATGTACCGTGTCTTATGAAAATAAATAATAATAATAAAACCCCTTTTTATATACCTAACATTAGTAGGTTTTTTGGCAGGGTATTTTATTATCTTTAAATTGAACGTACCGAAACTAGCCCCAGTAGCTGCTGGTATGCAGCAAAATAACGCTGACTGGACCATTTAAATCCACTCGTATCAGAATAGTTTGACCTAGGGAAGAATTGTGCGTACCGACCCTGAAACCGCACACATTAATTGTCTATTAGAAAATGGTATTCTTGGGAACCATGTTCTTAAATTTTTAGACACTAGGCAGTTTACGTCGTGAAAATCTACCAACCGACTGATTAAAAACCGACCGACTGAGAAAAATCCCTAATTAGTAATTAGACTTATTTATTTACGGATGACTAACTAAGTAATAATCGAAGCAGTGTCATGCCCCTAATAGGGTGTATTAGGGGCATGACACCGCTTCGATTATGGAACTAGATTTTTACCCGCCTACGGAAAATACAATTTCATTGGTTTACCTATGGAATACTATTACTTATTCTGTGCCTATGGTCTTTTCTTGATGTTATTGGCCGCTTTTTATGTATTGACCATAATACCAAAATCAGTCAGGTATCGATTTGGCGGCTATTATTGGTAGCAACGACAAAATCAAAATTAACGTACTAATTTCAATATAAAACAAATCGATATAGGTATCGATATGGGTATGCAGTTCATTGTAAAAATAATGCGATTCGTTATAACACATTTTTGGTACGGAACCCTTAAAACAAGCAGCCTTCCTGTTATTGTACAGTCGACATCAAAGATATATTATGTTAACACTTTTGCACCCTAACTACTTTGTAATAAGAATAAGGCTAAAAAGGTAAACATATCTTTGACCTCGACTGTACAAGAGGATTACAGAATCTCGATGTTTCTAATTTTCAATAAACATCATTTAAACGCCATCAATAACTGTAGGTCTTTCAAATTACATTAATTGTATTTGCAGAGTTTTGTTGTAGCTAGTTTTTTTTCGACCGAAGGTATAGCTCTAACCTAATTAGCATATTCGGTCCGTATTCAGGTAAGAGTTGGAAACCGGCGACGCGTTCTGACTTCGTGTCGCCGACTTCGAATGGTACCTTAGGCACCTACTCCATAGAAATACATACATAGAAACCAGTCGTGTCGCCGCGACGACGTGTCTGCATTGTCTGCAATCGCGACACGTCGCGCGTCGCCGGTTTCAAACTTGTACCTATCATTCAGGGGCGTATTTTGAAATTTGGCGCCCCGGGCCAATACGTTTCGCCGCCCCAGAAGTCAAGGAAGAATAACAAAATTGCAATCAGCAATGCAATGCATATGCCGCCCCATGCCGCCCCTGAGGGTTGGCGCCCCGGGCCATGGCCCGGTTGGCCCTAGGGTAAATACGACCCTGCTATCATTTACCAGAGCCACAGAATAGGTACCAAAATGAATTATTCCATCTAACGCCGCGATTTCGTCTCGTAGGTATGAACGTATGAACATACATAATTGTAATTACATTCCTTATCTCTTTAGATTAGTCGTAGTTAGTAGTAGCAATAGCAGCCGACACATTGATTTCTAAAACATCTTTAAAGTATTCAAGTGATTTCAATCTTAGAGGTTTAATCAGAAATACAGATAGATGTGTAAAATATTTTACGTCACCCTAGGCCCGTAAGTGGGATTTTTTTCCCGCTACGCGAGAAGGAAATCTTACTTCCCGGCCAAGGCAAGATCAATATCAATATTCTCGAATCGTATAATAACGCCCGACTGACACCTGTATCCTACTACTTTATTATGTCTCTGGCATTTGGCATTTGATCCTCACATAAAAGACTATGAATAAAATGATACCAGACCAATCCCTACTAATAATAAATGCACAAGTAACTCTGTCTGTTCACGCTTAAACCGCACCGATTTAAATTAAATTTAGCCTGGGGATGAACAGAGAAGTTTTTATCAATCAGACGAAGTCGCGGACAAAAGCTAATTAGATATATGAATGCAAGTGCGATGCAATGAAATAGAAAGTCAATTGGTCTTACATTTTATAGTTTATGAATACATCTATAGGTGGAATTACCTATAGATAACTATTGCATGATAAATGTTATGCATATGTAAATCTAGTAGCGTTAGATCACGTCCGATCAATTTCTTCATAGGCTGCTCTATTACAGACATTTAATATTTAATATCTGGGAGAATGCGCGTTTTCCCAAAGACCTAGCTAGATCGATTTATCGCCTACGAAAACACCCATATAGCAAATTTCATCGAAATCGTTAGAGCCGTTTCCGAGATCCCGAAATATATATATAAATAAATATAGATATAAATTAATAAATAAACAAGAATTGCTCGTTTAAAATGTAAATATTAGATTAGACACCGTGGGACCCATTAAACCGAGATACTTCTAAAATGTTTGAATACATCCCATTTGGGGATCCAAGTTTGCGCTATAGTAATGAGAATGATAATACAAATAAGGAGACAATTATTCTTTGTGACCTTGAACTTCAATTCTTTGGAAACATTCGCAAGTACAGTCAAGTGTACACATACGGGTGCATACACATTACTCAAAAATATGTCTCAAAGTTCTTAAGTCCCCGACACAAGAGCTATGGGACATATTATTGAGTAAGATGTGTGCACCCATATTTTTACCCTTGGCCACTAAAGCAAAATGTTTAGTGCGGTTGTATTCATGTAAGGCCCACCATACATTTTTGGCAAGACTGAGGTTTTCAAAGAATGGAATCTTAAAATGAAAGGAACATGCCCAACCATTTTTATCAAATGAGCTATAGTAGCTCTACAAACATGGCGAATCTTTTGGTTGCTCAGTCTAACCAACTTTATTGGCAAGGTGCGAAGTCGGTGAAGGGGGAAGTGGCACTGATCGTCACAAACACAGGTAATCTTATGGAATGTCCGACATTAGTACTAGCGGCAGCCGCGTGAACTAATTTTACTTAGATCATATAATATCTCAAAATCAAAAAATATCACCCTATAACATAATTATTTTGTATTTATTTCTTATGCAGAGTTTCTAGGACTTTAAGGCGATGAGACTTGAATCATGATTCCTTTAAATCTAGTCTAAACCATTAAAGGGTTAGAGAAGGAAATCATTCCTCGCGTGTCAGAAGCCAGAAACCTGGGAGTAATTATGGACGAGAAACTGCAGTTTGAAAATCACGCTCTTGAAACTGTACGTAATTGTTTTTACCGCCTCACAGTTTTATACAAGATTCGGAACTATTTAAGTGTTGACATGCGAATAAAACTTTGTGACACCCTTGTATTGTCTAAACTAAACTACGCGGATACGGTAATTGGAAACTGCTTGTTATCTCGTACAAAAACTCAGCTACAGAGGCTTCAGAATGCTTGTGCCAGATTCTGTTTTCCGATTCCACCGCGAACACATGTGACGCCGTTTTTAAATAGTGGCAATATGCTTAAGATGGAGGCCCGTAGAAAATTACACTTTGCTTCCCTCTTGTTCGGGATTATGCTGACCAAACAACCATCGTACCTCTATGAAAGACTCACGTTCTCCCGTAAACACGTAAGGCAAGCCTCCCGCCTCATCTGTCCAAGACACAGGTCGGCTAGTTTCCGTGGCAGCTTCCGGTACGCAGCCACGCGGTGCTGGAACAACCTCCCGCCACCAATAAGAAATGCCAGTTCACTATACGTGTCAAATCTAAACTGAAACTACACCTTCTCAAGGAACAAACGATCTCCACCTAGCCGACCTACCCTCACCTGTATTTATACCGACCTCTGTGTTATAGAGTTTATATAGACATATGTATCTATTTATGTATTGTACAAATATTTATAAATAAACATGTCCCGGTTTTATAAACAAATTACAGTGTCAACTGCACATTCTGTTGTATTCTGCTTCGGTTTTGTTTTTATGTTCTGTGTTGTTTTGTGTTTGTTTTAAGTGTCAATGGGTACACTGAAAATCAGCGTCGTAACACAACTCATGTGCTACGACACATGCTGAGTGTTATCCTTTTCTGGAACCCCTCGCAGCACTGTTACTTACCTACTAATTTACCTAGATTTAAGCCTATTTTAGTGTTATTGTGTATGTGTGTTTCGAATAAATTATCATTCATTCATTCATTCATTCAAGTTAGGCAAATATCCTAGCTGTGACTTTAATCCATCCGGAGCTGCCGGAGGCATAGCATTTCTCCATGTTTTCGATTTTTAACCGACTTCCAAATCTCAAAAGGAGGAGGTTATCAATTCGGTAGTATGTTTTTTTTTTATTGCAATTTATTTAGCTGCCAGTCCTGTTTAGTATATGATTGGTTTATTACCTAATGTGTTAATATTGGTACAAACAAGGCAGGCTAATGCATATTGTTTGATGTGACTAGACACAAGACAAACAACCATAACAATGATTCATGTGGTTTGTTTCCAGTTATGAAATCACAAATTATACAGGAATGAAGAAATTCTTTGTTTATTTAATGAAAACAAAGAAATTGTTTTAGACAACCAATGTTTGAATGATTTGCTTTATGAGTTATGAGTTTATTTGATTAGGTACTCAATTTTGCATTTAAATCTTCATAGTATTTATAATCTAGCTAGGCCTTGTTTCAAATAAAGTCAAAAAAAAAAACTTTATTTATTCAGGCACTTCTTTAGTGGTATCCACTTGGTAGCTATACTAGCCCACCTATCTGGATGCAGGCAGCAGGCACTTGTGTAGTCTTAAGGCCTGTCTCCATATTGCGCGGCAAACTATCGAACATTGGCTCGCGAGGCAGCCGTGCATTTGATCGAGTTGGCTCGCGAGCCAACCCGGTATCCATTGCGCGCGGCTGCCTCGCGAGCCAATGTTCGATAGCTTGCCGCGCAATATGGAGACGGGGCTTTACAAGAACATAATAATAAGCATAAATCTGCAGGATGTCTGCTACATAATTTTTAAGAGCACAGCTGCACTAAAACAGTAACTGATAAAACAATTCATGTTTGTTTTGTTTCCATAAGTCTTTAATTAATTATGCAATATAGTACAATTATTAAGAGGAAAATTTAACTCGTAAAAACAATGAATATTTTAAGTATTTTATACTTAATTGAAATATTGAAAGCAATCACAACACTACAATTCTAAAGAACTCATTAAAAACGAATATCTTTGTATGTCACTTAATGATTACACAAAAGATAAATATTATATTATTACAGTTATTGATACCACCTCCCTAAAGTTACACTTAAGCACAAGTGTTATTACACCCTAATAAAATGTAAATAGAAAAAACCCTGGCACAATTATATTGGCAAGAAACTGCATTGTCCACATTAACATTCAGGAAAGACCACACCATTATTATTATTCACAGCACTGTCTTTGTTTATGTCATGATTTCTTTAAAAATTACAATGTGTTGACTGTTAAGTATCATAATCTACCTGCATAAATGAATACCAATTATGCAATAAGATTAATAGGACAAGTAAGTTTAGTCACTACAAAATAAACAAAGGATGTTTACTTACCAGTTGGAACTCTCTCCGCCTGTCATAGGCCCTCTTGATGGCCCTGTCGAGCCACAGGGAGTGTATGTGCGGCGCGTAGTGCATGAACAGCCGGCTGTCCAGCGTCTGCGTGCTGTTAAAGTGCAACGCCTGCTGTCCCACATCCAAATTTCTAGGATTCTCCCACGGTATCGCCAATTTGTCCCTCGCGTCAACTAGAACTTGTATTCCTTTCACTATATTCTGATATATCACGTGCTGGTACTCCCGCACCAAGTCAGGCTCGAACTTCACTTTGTGTATGATCCTCATCTGTTTGAGGAATGTCGACTTCCCGCTTTCACCCGCGCCGAGCAGCAGCAGCTTCACCTGCCGTCGCAGTGTCTGCTTGTCCTTCTCTAATATCCGGTCGATCTCTTTGCTCCTGTAGCGCTGCTCGATCTCCTCCGGAGACAGCTTCAGCCGCAGCCAGCAAGTCAGCGCCTCCGTACAACAGGTACATGACCACAAATCGTTGGCCATTTTGCATGATTATCTACGCCCATAGAAAGTGAAATTAAGCACGTGATGTTAAACACATCTTAAACGGTTCATTGTACACATATTATCGTAATAGCACTACGTATGCACTGATAAATATTTTTTTAAACTCAATTCAGAAATATACACGCATTCCAGTAATCACCCCTCCCAAACTCAAGAGAAAACTTGGGCTGCATCATAGACAAGTTTTGATTGACGTTTTAGCACACCCAACATGATTACGTAGGAAAACTGAAATGTATTACTTATTTACAAATGAGAACAACTTGATGAAGAAATAAATATAACGAAAAAATGTTTTACTTTGACGTAGTTAGGAATTTTATTTTCAACAAAGATTAAACGAACGAAACCAAAGACAATTACTTGGGTTGAAAGGGCTACTCGAACAGATTCAGAACTGTCATTACCGACATATAATTCCATTCATTCGTTCAATTCATTCATCCTTTCACAACAAATTCCCACCAATCCGCAATTCCGCATCGATACGTGTGAGTGACGTATGGTGACGTAGAAAAGTGCATGTTCGCACGTGTAGAGTTCTTCAATTTATTTTTAGTCTTAGTTATAAATTGTATTAAAAACATATGAACCAACAGGTGTAAGTAATTAAATTTTATTCGTGAAAACCTCTATACTTGTGGTTCGTGATCGCTTCACAGCCCGTGAAAAGATGTGAAATATAGTCAAGAAATGTCCAAAGAAGGTTATAGTTCCGAAAAGAAAGAAGGTGAAAATAAAGTTTTGCTCTTAGAAAGATTGCAAACGTATCTGAAAGACAAGAAGAGTTCGGACGTCGCCGAAGCGGGGCTCAGTTACAGCAAACCGAGCACTAGTTACGAGCACGACCATCCGCCACCATTCCTCGAGGAATCCACCAACATATTGAGAGACGTGCTGAACCACAAGAAGGCGGAACTGCTGCGGCAACCGGAAATAGTAGCTTTTTTACAATCTGTCTCTTCTGACTTGAAGAAATAATTAATAAAGATGGCTGTCGCAGCGCAGAAGAGCATTGCATCGCTGATGCGCAAGACGCTGGACCGGCAGGAGGCTACGGCACGCATCAACTTTAGATTCAAGGAGCGACAAGTCGAGAAGATTATCCTACGTGTAGTTAAAGATGGAAACTCTGTCCCTTACACAGAGCTAGTCAAAGTGCTGAGAGACTATCCTCTAAATGACGATAACTACAAAATCTTAATAGAGGATTGCTTGACGTGTGTGATGTTATTAGGACGCGAGTTTAAGCAGTTTTTAGCACTGGTGTGTAAAGTGGACTGGTTGGGGCGTAGTGAGGAGCATGTGGAGCTGTTTGGCCGTTTCACGCTAAACCTGGTGACGGCACACACATACCACTGCCCTATGGTGCTAACTAATTTAGTAACACGATTTAAAGGTAGGCAACGTTATTTGATCATGGAATTATAAATTTAACAGCTTATTTTCACCAGGTTGTTATCTAAGGTTAATATACGGTGTTGTGGAATTCTTTCTTTTTAAAAGCCTTTTTATCCTGAGTAAGAGACTAGAGTATATCTCTTAACTCAGTGTGCCGCTTGGCAAAGGCCTCCTCTAGCTCTTTCCACTGTAGTCTGTCATGGGCCAGTCTTCTCCATTTTCACACCTCAGTCCATTGTTAAAGTTCATCCTCCCATCTTGATAGAGGTTTTTGAACATTAATACAGGTTTTTGTTTCAGCTAATGGTGACAATTGGAACGAGCATCCACCAGCTGAGACTGTAAAATTATGGTCCCACATACACTCCCTTATTGCACAAATAGTTGCAACAATGCCTATGTAAGTATTTGGGTACTTATATCATGTCTGTTTCACAATATTAGTAAATATATTATTACACAGCTATATTTATGCCACCTTTTTGTCTTCAAAACTATTTTGTACTTATTGCAAACATTTTGGATAATAAATGAAACATCAAAGAAAGTTATTGTGTGACCTTACTCTTACAATATTATTTCGTAATATTATCAATCTGTATTTGTTTTATAAAATATAGAAGTTTCGCGTTTTGAACACATATTAAAACATTATTTGTAACCGGGTCTATTGCAAATTTATTTTGTTACCATTTTTCTGACATTTAGACACCACAACCAGTGAAACCTGCATTGAAATGTCGTAAATTTGTTTTAATATTTAAGTCTTAATTTTGTATAAGTAATTAGATTACTATAGCTGAAAAAGATTGTCCAATGTTTTTTTTTGTTTCAGGACCAGTGATCTGCTAATGCAGATTGTGACAGAACAGTTCCCATACTACAAAGCTGGGTGTTTCCCTAATAGAGCATATATACACAATCTGATCTGGATGACCAAGTACCTTCCATCTCTTAGGGAACATATTATGACAGCTATAGTTATTAGGTAAAGGTCTAAGGTATAATTTTAATAAGTTCGGTTTAAGGTTTGACCAATTTTAGAATGTTTTTCTTGTTCACTTTAGGTTGTCAGTCTGGGCTTATTATATATGATTTTTCAGAGCATGTAGTTATTTAATAAAGCATTCAATCAACCAAATCAATCAATATTTATTTCAGACCCAAATTACAGTCCATATTTGTTAGTTATGTACAGTAAAATCTACTTATATCTATGTTAGTTTAAGTATTATGTATATTAGTGATATGTAGTGTATGGTTTGGTAAAATTTTATGTTAAAACAAAATTCGAAATGCAGATTAAATTTGGTAAATGTAATAAAAAATATTCACGTCATGATTTAGCTTTGGTGAATGATTTACAAATCTTTTTGTGAATGAATTCAATTAATAAATAATTCACAAATAAACTAGCAGTTAATAACATAATTTAGGCGGTATTACGAATTTTATATTTATAGTCGTTTTTCGTATTCGGATTTTTATTGTTATTTTTATTGCCCAAGCGTCATATGAATGTCACATTGCCCTTCCTATGTTCTAGTTACGCGTCCGCGTCTTCTAAGCAGTGTATTTTATTTCAGAATGGTAGAAATGGACTCGAACATAGTAGACCGAGCGAAGAACAAGCAGCCAGAGTTGATGTTTGAAATGGAGACGGACGAGAAAGACGAGCTAGCCTCAACACTGGATTACTGCATGCTGGAGATGCTGCGGTGGCTGGAGGATGAGCGGGATCCAGTACTGTTCACTATCTGTAACGTGTTCGAGAGGATTGTGCTGCCTACACATGGCATCAAGTAAGTACACATCGATTACCGCTTGCTGGATGAGCGAGTTGGAAAAGTAAATTGTTAAAATTTTCCAGTGATGTGATAACTGATAATAAAAATAACAGTGAAGGTGGGCCCAAAACTTACCTATTGTGAATAGTAAAAAAAGCATAAATTAAAAAACCGGCCAAGTGCGAGTCGGACTCGCGCACGGAGGGTTCCGCACCGCACCATCAACAAAAAATAGAGCAAAAAAATCGTGTTTGTTGTATGGGAGCCCCCCTTAAATATTTATTTTATTTTATTTTTAGTATTTGTTGTTATAGCGGCAACAGACATACATCATTTGTGAAAATTTCAACAGTAGCTATCGCGGTTCATGAGATACAGCCTGGTGACAGACGTACGGACGGACGGACAGCGGTCTTAGTAATAGGGTCCCGTTTTTTACCCTTTGGGTACGGAACCCTAAAAAGCAATGTCAACTATAGTTGGTCAAACCAATTTGTCAGTCAGTAATAACCAGGAAAACTATACTCATCCTTTTCTTTTTGGTGCTAGTACTAGTGTAAGACAAAGATAGTATGATACTCTCTGTCTATTTTGAAATGAGACAGTCCTTTGACAAACTATATATCATCTGATAGCTAGGTTCAAAACAAAAGGTTTCGTGCAGTGTACTTTTATATTCATTGTGTAATTTAAACTAGTGGCTTTCCTATACGGTTTCAAGTGCGAGTCTAAAGGCTCGGTCACACTAGCGCGTGTACAACGTAGTCGAGAGCGTGACTTGCCCCGCTTCCGACCTGCTGTAGGGTCTTCAGGTATTCACTTGAGCATAGAGAAAAAAATACATAGAGTGCTCACTCCATACATCAGTTGTAGTAACAAAAAGACTATTAGCATCTAGCATCGAGTAGCGGAACTATCAGTACTGCTACTTGACAATAGATGTAGCACCGACCGGTAAGTTTTATGCTGTTGAGATAAGACTTTCCGGTCGGCGCTACATCTATTGTCAAGTAGCAGTACTCATAGTTCCGCTACTCGATGCTAGATGTAGACACTGAAATTAATAGTCTGAACTGATGTATGGAGTGAGCACTCTTGTCTTTATTTCTTTTTTTTTTTTTTTTTTTTTTATTGAGAAACAAACAGTCTTATAATAAACATAAGAGCAACTTAGCTAATAGCTACAAATTGATTTATTTATAGACCTATAGTTCCCTATTTTAGACTGATTTCTCTATGACTTGAGTCATGTGTCGTTCCAGGCACGTCCAGTTCCTCCTGCTGTACGCGACGTCGATCAGCCAGGCGTGCGCCGACCGGGTGCTGGAGCGGCTGTGGGCGGCGGCGGCGGGCGCGGGGCTGGCGGGCGGCGCGCCGGCCTCGCGCCGCACGGCCGCCGCGCACCTCGCGGGGCTGCTGGCGCGCGCCGTGCGAGTGCCCAACACCAGGTCAGGCACAGCACACACACACATACACAGCCAGGCGTGCGCCGACCGGGTGCTGGAGCGGCTGTGGGCGGCGGCGGCGGGCGCGGGGCTGGCGGGCGGCGCGCCGGCCTCGCGCCGCACGGCCGCCGCGCACCTCGCGGGGCTGCTGGCGCGCGCCGTGCGAGTGCCCAACACCAGGTCAGGCACACACACACACATACACAGCCAGGCGTGCGCCGACCGGGTGCTGGAGCGGCTGTGGGCGGCGGCGGCGGGCGCGGGGCTGGCGGGCGGCGCGCCGGCCTCGCGCCGCACGGCCGCCGCGCACCTCGCGGGGCTGCTGGCGCGCGCCGTGCGAGTGCCCAACACCAGGTCAGGCACAGCACACACACACATACACAGCCAGGCGTGCGCCGACCGGGTGCTGGAGCGGCTGTGGGCGGCGGCGGCGGGCGCGGGGCTGGCGGGCGGCGCGCCGGCCTCGCGCCGCACGGCCGCCGCGCACCTCGCGGGGCTGCTGGCGCGCGCCGTGCGAGTGCCCAACACCAGGTCAGGCACAGCACACACACACATACACAGCCAGGCGTGCGCCGACCGGGTGCTGGAGCGGCTGTGGGCGGCGGCGGCGGGCGCGGGGCTGGCGGGCGGCGCGCCGGCCTCGCGCCGCACGGCCGCCGCGCACCTCGCGGGGCTGCTGGCGCGCGCCGTGCGAGTGCCCAACACCAGGTCAGGCACAGCACACACACACATACACAGCCAGGCGTGCGCCGACCGGGTGCTGGAGCGGCTGTGGGCGGCGGCGGCGGGCGCGGGGCTGGCGGGCGGCGCGCCGGCCTCGCGCCGCACGGCCGCCGCGCACCTCGCGGGGCTGCTGGCGCGCGCCGTGCGAGTGCCCAACACCAGGTCAGGCACAGCACACACACACATACACAGCCAGGCGTGCGCCGACCGGGTGCTGGAGCGGCTGTGGGCGGCGGCGGCGGGCGCGGGGCTGGCGGGCGGCGCGCCGGCCTCGCGCCGCACGGCCGCCGCGCACCTCGCGGGGCTGCTGGCGCGCGCCGTGCGAGTGCCCAACACCAGGTCAGGCACAGCACACACACACATACACAGCCAGGCGTGCGCCGACCGGGTGCTGGAGCGGCTGTGGGCGGCGGCGGCGGGCGCGGGGCTGGCGGGCGGCGCGCCGGCCTCGCGCCGCACGGCCGCCGCGCACCTCGCGGGGCTGCTGGCGCGCGCCGTGCGAGTGCCCAACACCAGGTCAGGCACAACACACACACACATACACAGCCAGGCGTGCGCCGACCGGGTGCTGGAGCGGCTGTGGGCGGCGGCGGCGGGCGCGGGGCTGGCGGGCGGCGCGCCGGCCTCGCGCCGCACGGCCGCCGCGCACCTCGCGGGGCTGCTGGCGCGCGCCGTGCGAGTGCCCAACACCAGGTCAGGCACACACACACACATACACAGCCAGGCGTGCGCCGACCGGGTGCTGGAGCGGCTGTGGGCGGCGGCGGCGGGGCTGGCGGGCGGCGCGCCGGCCTCGCGCCGCACGGCCGCCGCGCACCTCGCGGGGCTGCTGGCGCGCGCCGTGCGAGTGCCCAACACCAGGTCAGGCACAACACACACACACATACACAGCCAGGCGTGCGCCGACCGGGTGCTGGAGCGGCTGTGGGCGGCGGCGGCGGGCGCGGGGCTGGCGGGCGGCGCGCCGGCCTCGCGCCGCACGGCCGCCGCGCACCTCGCGGGGCTGCTGGCGCGCGCCGTGCGAGTGCCCAACACCAGGTCAGGCACAACACACACACACATACACAGCCAGGCGTGCGCCGACCGGGTGCTGGAGCGGCTGTGGGCGGCGGCGGCGGGCGCGGGGCTGGCGGGCGGCGCGCCGGCCTCGCGCCGCACGGCCGCCGCGCACCTCGCGGGGCTGCTGGCGCGCGCCGTGCGAGTGCCCAACACCAGGTCAGGCACACACACACACACACACACACACATACATATACATACATACATATGCAAATTTTAATTCGTTTGTGGTGACCGTTCCGACTGAACATCTAGCGACCTTCACCAAGGAGGAGTTTTGGCCGAAGGGTGTCAAGTTTCGGCGGTTCCGCGGCCGGTTCCCTGACACTGCGGGGTTGCGTAATGCATCGCAATCATAATGTGTTTTTTAGTGTTTAGTTATATTTTTATAATATGTATGCTAGTTTTAAGGTATTTATGTATGGGCCACTAGTTGCCTGAAATAAACGATTTCATTCATTCATTCATTCATATACACACAAATCACATTTGCATACAGTGTATATGACTCCTAAACTGAGCGCTTGCCCCACTTTTTCGAACCGTCAAAACGTCTAATCTGTGGAACAGTCTAATCTGTAGAATTTATATAAAAACAAAACATATGACGTTACGGTCAAGTTATCTGATTTAGGTATTAAATAGAAAACGTATCTTAAAATAATGACTGCCCACTTTTTGCTAATAATTTGCTAGTGCTTAATTTCGTGCATGGTGGGAAATAAAAAATATTAAATACATACGTCCCCTTTGTATTCTGTAAAAGTAGGCCTCGAGCGCTCTTTCATAAGTCAATACAATATTTACAATGAATCATGAAAAATACTATCGCATATCTTTTTAAAAATATTTTACACGACCATTATGATTCCTAATGCAATATACCTAACACTATTCCTTCACTGGCTCAGTGATCTAAAAAGGATCTTGGCCTCTGACACAAGAGAGCGCCACTCTGCCCTATTCTGCACCACTTCATGCCAGTTGGGTATTCCGAGGGCGGACAGGTATTTTAGGGCTCCAGCGGTATCTGGGATACCGAGACGGACGTTTTGCGCCCGGTTGTCTCACATACGACCCTCTCCAGGTGTCTCAAGCCAGCGGAGTCGTGTGGTATATAACAACTAATTTATAATATACGTATTCAAGAGGCGGAAATACGGGGGTCTCGACGCCAATTACAACTTTATTCCTTTCGGTGTTGAGACCCTCGGTCCGTGGGGTCCGGGAGCTCAAAATCTATTTACATATTTGGCCAAACGGCTAGTTGAGGTCACTGGGGACAAAAGAGCTGGCAGCTTCCTCGCTCAACGAATAAGCGTTGCAATTCAGCGAGGAAATGCTGCCAGTATCTTTGGTACTATGCCCCAGGGGCCCTCTTTAGATATAGATTTTTAGTTTTCCTTTTTTAAGTAGTAGTTTTAGTTTTGTAGGTAGTTTTAATTTTATTTAGGTTAATTTATAATATTCTATTCCAGACTGATCCACTATTTGAGAAACATGTCGGAATGGTGCCACTCGTACATAACGGCGACGCAGGAAACCACGTCCAACGACAACACGAAAGTTCACGGCGCCTTCCACGCGATCTGCCACTCGATATTCTATCTTGTGGCCTTTAAACATCATCATCTGTTCGCTAGCAAAGAGAGTAAGTGCTTAAAGTTAAAAGTCCAGTGAAATTAAACTCCAAAATAAAGACTACGTTTAAAGAATCGAATTTAAACTGTTGTGAGGCATACTAACATTGAATAATTTTACGGTTTAGACTTAAAACAAGTGAAAACTGAGTATTTTTCTGAAGTTCATGTTGCGCGAAGTCATTTAAAAATTTCTTTTTTTTTTTCAGATGTAAACTTTGTAGAATCCCTAAACCTGCCTCGCCTGGTAACCTGCAACCTGAACCCCCTCCGCACCTGTCCCCCACAAGTGACCCGCGGTTTCGCGTCGGTCACCAGGTCTCACCAGGTCGTCTACTGCCAATCTATCATTGAGAAGAACAGTCGGGTGACACTCCAAGCCAGCAATGTCCAGGAGTATGATGATTGGTTCCCGTACGACCCTTATATGCTGCCTGTGTAAGTATTTTATTCAATATTCCAAGTGCGGGTAGTTCGAAAAACTCGCGCGGTTAGAAGATGCTGATGTCAACTTAAGGCAGTCTTCTCCGAGACCACGGGGACAACGCCGTCCTCGAAACGTCGGAGGTAAATCTTAAAACTTAGATACGCGATGAAAGAAAGTCCCGTTGTACAATTTAATAATGTGTAAAAATCGTGAAAGTTTAAATCAATGTTATTCCTAAGAAGTTGGTCACCAGGTCTCACCAAGTTGTCTACTGCCAAGGTATCTTTGAGAAAAACAGTTGGTTCCCGTACGACCCTAATATACTGCCTGTGTAAGTATTTTATTCAATATTTCTAAGAAGTTGGTCACCAGGTCTCACCAGGTCGTCTACTGCCAAGCTATCATTGATAAGAACTGTCGGGTGACGCTCCAAACGACTAATGTCCAGGAGTATGATGATTGGTTCCCGTATGATATTTATATGCTGTGTAAGTATTTTATTCAATGTTGTTAAGTGCACGTGCTAACCTTATTTTACCAGCACTTTCCAGATACCATGAAAACGAAACGTATGCCGTCCGTGTCCGTATAATTTTTGCGCTGCTTTATTCGTCTTAGCACCCCTATATATTCCTTAAACACATTCAGTGCAACCCGACTATCGAGTTTTTTATGATTACGTTCCCAGGCCGAACGATTCGATAGTCGGGATCGGGTCTTTTTCGGCTGGGTGGCAATTAATTTATTTTATTTATTTAGAAACAAACAGTCTCGTATTGCTACATTGGATACAATAGCATTTAGTAATATTGTAGACTTACAGTTTCCTTAATTGGATTATATAAACCTGAACATTAAAATATGAAAATACATAAGAATTATGAATTATCTATATAAATCAAACATACTTTAACGGTGTATTAATGAACAGTGCCAGTAAACTTGAAAGTTAACAATTATAATGCCTGTTGAATACATTGTAAAGATAATCGTTTGAAATTAGATAGTGTTTCATGAAAAATATCTACATTTTGAAACTTTTCATCATAAAGCCTGCACGCTCTCCTAATGAAACCGTGTTTTGCATATGAAGTACGACTACGGGGGATATGAAAGAGGGGTTTTTTTTTTTAATGTGCTAAGCTTTATATTAAACTTGATTCCCGTTCCAGGTCCGGTAAAATGGTCTGGCCCCTCTGCGTAGAATACAAGGATTGGGGCAGAGACAACGTGGTCGAAACCCAATACTCCGGCATGAAACGGAAGCTAGAAGAGGATGATGACTTCCTTATGACCGCCAGTCCCTCGCAGAAACTAGCTAGCTCCCTGTCAAATTGCATTTCACCTGGATTTAGGACGAGTGAGAGTGTCATGTAAATATGTCATTCCGCAGCATTCTCATTCCCCTGGCTATACCTATTCGAAAATTCCCAGGAGATTCCGCTAAGCAGTTTTGGTTGTAGAAGGAACCATAATGGAACTTAAGTGGAATCTCCTGGGAATTTGCGATTTGCCAGGTGAATGAGAATTTTGTAGAATGATCCAAATATCATAGCATTAAGGTATAAACTCTGAAATTAAGCGAAAACTAGAAAATATTGATTTTCTAATGACTGCCAGTCCTTCGCAAAAACTGGCTAGTGTACTAACCAACTGTATTCAGAGTTATGTGAATATCAACGCTAATTCTATAATATTAAAGTGCGAATTGTCTTACCCAAGCCATTCTCCATATATCTTATCTTAAGCTAGCTAGCTTGCAGTCCAACTGCATGTTGCCTGAACTTAGGACTTTCGACTTTAACGTTATAGCATTAGAGTACATTACATACTTCTTGATGACACACACACACCCAGTCCTCTAATTACCCAGGTCTTGAAAACCAGTGAATGTTATATGAATTTATTTTGAGATGAAAATGATACAAGTATCATATTTTAAGTTAAGCTGTGAATCTTATTTGCAAATTCATAAGGTCAAGCCATGTTTAAAGCAGGTAAACAGTTTTCTTTTATGATTAATGTTCCATTGTTATGGAATCCAGTTATTTTACAAGTGCGCAAATTAAAATATATATCTAAGTAGCACACTTTTTAGGGTTCCGTAGCCAAATGGCAAAAAACGGAACCCTTATAGATTCGTCATGTCTGTCTGTCTGTCCGTCTGTCCGTCTGTCCGTCTGTCTGTCCGTCCGTATGTCACAGCCACTTTTCTCCGAAACTATAAGAACTATACTGTTGAAACTTGGTAAGTAGATGTATTCTGTGAACCGCATTAAGATTTTCACACAAAAATAGAAAAAAAACAATAAATTTTTGGGGTTCCCCATACTTCGAACTGAAACTCAAAAATTTTTTTTTCATCAAACCCATACGTGTGGGGTATCTATGGATAGGTCTTCAAAAATGATATTGAGGTTTCTAATATCATTTTTTTCTAAACTGAATAGTTTGCGCGAGAGACACTTCCAAAGTGGTAAAATGTGTGTCCCCCCCCCTGTAACTTCTAAAATAAGAGAATGATAATACTAAAAAAAATATATGATGTACATTACCATGTAAACTTCCACCGAAAATTGGTTTGAACGAGATCTAGTAAGTAGTTTTTTTTTATACGTCATAAATCGCCTAAATACGGAACCCTTCATGGGCGAGTCCGACTCGCACTTGGCCGCTTTTTTATGTATCCGTAGCTTCGATCAACACGGGCTTCCGACACGTCGGAAGGGATAGGCCCAAGCGATATCTTGACATACAAAACATTCTGCCATTTTTCGCGGGGGGGAACGTGCACACAGTCGCACTTCTCACACACTTACGTACAAAATCCAATCTGTAATGACGACACAAATACATAGAAAATGACACCCTACACAGACAAATGTACGTGTACGGACGAGTCACAAGTGTCACAACACGCACACTAACACATTTTCGTCAAATAATTTTATTGTTTTCTGATAGATGAGAAGTCGGATTTGTCGCTCGACCGATCCGCAATTTGTACTGGGCGAGCAAAATCGATAAATCCAGCAATTACGTGAGACTAAAATATAATACATAATTGTATTTAAATGTAATTAAACGTATGATATGTAAAAAAAATATTACATGTGAAATGTAACACCTTTTTGTAAATGTGATGTCCCCGACCTCTTTGTACAACAAAAAACCAAGCAATTAGGCAATTTTTTCTGCTGCTGTGTTCACTCGCGCGTCTGGACTCGGTCTAGTTAAAAATCTGAGCGCAACTAGTTTTATTACCCGCGCTAGATCAGTTGATCTTGTACCTAGGCAGAGGGGAAATAGTGCGAATGCCGCATCCCTTCCGTGTTGATCGAAGATCCGTAGTATTCAAGTTTATTAACTAATTGAAAAATCTACAATGGCATTTTATAATTGAAGTTATTATTCAGTTGTAAAATTCACATGTTTTTTAGGCCAATTAACAGAAAATGTGCTTAATTAAGCTTTGTATGTGTAGCGCCGCCTATCCTAAGCACATTCTCTGTTACTATATTGTGGCGTTTGCAGGCAAAAGGTACTTACTTTTTTGTCAATTGTAGTGGTACAGTTTACCTAGTAACGCCACATTTAGGAACCTTACTATATGTCTTACCCTAAATATGATTAAAATTGTTTAAAAAAAATGCTAGTTTTATGTGATTTGAAATGATACTCTTTTTTGCTGAGGGTATGGACATATATTGCTTTCTGGAATTATTTTGATATATTTAGAAAATGATAAAAGATAAAAAGATAAAAGATAAAAGATAGTTTATTCAAGTAGGCATAATTACAATGCGCTTATGAACGTCAAATAAAGCTAGGTAGACCGGCTCCAACCCTACACCTCTGCCCCGAGAAGATTTAAATCCCCCCTCAATTGGAGGAGGGTATCCCAATATGGGACCGGCAACAAACTCGGCAATGTTGTTATAAGACTTGTAGATTTTTTACCAGTGGTTGTATTTGCCAAATTTCAAATAATAATGTATTTTTACATTGCTTAAGGCCCCAGTACACAATGGGCCATCGCCGGCCACTCCAAGGGACGCAGCCATGCGGTAGAATGAGATAGCAATATCACTTGCTCCCTCTAACGCATAAATGCGTCCCTTGGAGTGGCCGGCGATGGCCCATTGTGTACTGGGGCCTTTAGATAATACTTTATATAAACATGATAAGCTTGTTTAACCAGTGTTTAAATATATTTGTAAAGAAAGCTAGTAAGTTATGTAGTTTTATTTGAAAAAAAAATAAACGTATTTATTATAACTCGGTGTTTCAATGAAAGCCAAAGTTAGGGGTTAATTTTATATTGAACATTTAACACAAAAACACGAACACGTAAGGCTAAATCCTAGCAAATAACTATTAAATTAATTAAACTTAATACAAAAATATTAATATCAGACTTTACTTAATGTTCACAATGTTAGAACGTATAGTTACATTGGATATCAGTTAAGTAATTGATCATGGTGACCCGTAGTTAATTCGACAAATTTTAACCCTTTCCATGTCATAACACTCATAAATAAATCCTCACCTTAAATTGTTGTGAGCACAGGTTGTGAGTAAAAAAAAACTTACACGTAAAAAAAACATGATTTCAGGTAAGAGACAAACTACCTACAGTACACAATTTAAATATTTTTGAGAAAGAAAAATATACTTTATTTTTTCAAAACTTTGGTTACACTAAAAACGAATGAGAAATGTTAATGTTGGCACTAACATGTATTATGGGTCTAAACTTTGGGTCACCTTGATTTCATTTTACTATTACAAATGATGATCACGTAGGTACATTTATAACACCATGAATATACATATATAATTTTCCTGAACTCGGCGTCACGGAAATCACATCTTCGGGCGCAAGCGATTTTTTCAAAGACCGACAATCTTAATAAATAAAACAGGTAAACAAAGATTAAAGGTTATTAAACTAGCATTAATTAAATAATGTCTAATTGATTAAGGCAAAAGCATTTCACTAAGAGAATTGCTCTAACCATATGACGCGCTGGCCACGACATTGCGCGACTGGCTAAGGCGACAAATATAGGTTGGAGCGAGACACAGCGAAGGTGTGCGATTTCCGTGACGCCGGGTGTATTTCATACTCTGAATCTCATAGCTATACAAGGTTTCTCATATAAATCTTTCACAAAACATCTACAGTACAATGAACACATGACACCCAAACACGAAAGGAAGCTCGGTTTCATTAACGCATTCACTACTAAGTTACCATCGTAACATGAATTTCCCCGTATGTAGTGAAAATGCTTCGTCGAGGCGAAATAGCATTGAATGGGTTAACAGGCATATTTTTTTGCGAGATTCCACACTAATTATGCAGAGATTTAAGAGTATGTTAATTTGTAACTTAAGAAAAGGCAAGTCAATGCCTAATTTATCCATAAAATGATTCGCTATAGAGATACTAGCAGTATGAAATCTCTTTAGTGCCAAATTTGGTCTTTTAGAACACAATTAACTAAACTACTTTTATGTGTACAATGATTGCCTAATACTGATAAACTTAATTGTAAAAGATCACGATTAAATTATGAGATTAAAATTCGGTTCTTTTTAGACAACGCACGTTGGAATTTTACAAATTAAAGTGACAACACTATTGAAAAAGCCTCAATGTTGCCAGTAGGTATAGAATATGTAAAATTGTAACATAAAACCAGTTTTCCAACACGATATTATAAGTGCATATGAAAAGCGATATGAAGGCGATTTGTTATACATTAAAATTTGCGTAAATATTGCTCTTGCGGATATCAAAGACCTTCATTCGACATATACAGTCATATTTTTTTTTTTTGCTAATTATCTCTTGAATAATTAATATAATGATACACATATCGAATAATAGCCAAAGTTAAACATGGTACTGAACAAACTATTTTTTATCAATTATATTCGACAATACATCACTTTCTATTAAAGAGATTTACCAGGTTTTAACAAAATTCACAATCCATCCCGTCTGACATTGATGCCATTTTATACTTAGCCCTAAAAATTCGGCTTAAAAAAGATGACGTTACAAGGTGGTAATTTCTGCTTTACAAAGATTATGCCTCACAAAGGTTTACTTGGGCACGGCAATCTTTTGACGTATAGGCAATCGCAAAAGAAATTCCAGGGCTTAAAACACTGTATTTATCAAATTATAACACCTATGACGTAAGCAAAAAGTCCTTGCATAAATCCTTCAAGTACACGTCGATTCACGCAAGCTGGCACAAATAGAATGAATGAGTGAATGGAAATATCTGTGTGTATCAGATTAACCAATAAAATTGTTAATGGCTGTATACCGTGTCTCAGTCACACAATGACAAATATAATTCCATCCGTTCATTCCATTCGTGCTAGCTTTCGTGACCTGTACATTTAAACATAATTTATCTTTTCCTATGATAAGGATGCCTCCGTCTAAAGGACGTGCTAGGCTTCTGCGGCTGATGCTGCTTTGTCTGATACTGCTTAATGATGGGCGCTTCGTTGGCCGCTAGTTTGTTGACAACAAAGTCGTCGCCAGCTTTCATGTTCTCCATCATCTTGAGCTTGGCCTCGATGGATTGGATGGCGGTCTTCTTGCTTAGCTTCAGTTCTGGCTTGGCTCCGGAGAGGGCTGGTATGCCTAGTTCGGGTTTAGGCCGTTCTTGTTCTTCCAGCTGGAATAAAACGAATTATGTTAGTCTTCATTTGGGAATATCCCTTTGAACTCTAAACAGTACTAAACCTGACTAAAGTTGCATTAAGAATTTTAACGTAAATCTTTTAACAACTTATAAAGTCCAACTACAGATTGCTAAACATTTTCGCAGTATCCAACCAGATATTCTCCATAAGCCGTGGTTCTCTGGTGCACGGAAGTCAATGCCGAAGAACATTACATCAACGATCATTCGCCTTCGACTGGGCCACGTTTGCACCCCCGTTCGCTTAAAAAAGATGCGTGTTCGAGACCACTCTCTATGTGAATGTGGTCTGGCGGAGGGTACTCTCGAACACGTATTTTGGGATTGTAATCGTCTCGTTACCCCCTTATATGACATCCTCCCCCCTAAAATTCCCCGTCCGTTAACATTAATTTCCTCCTTACATTAGTTACCTCCCCTTTTGTGAACGTCTTAGCTAAACACATAAAAAACAATAACTTGTATTTGTAGTAGTTAGTTTTAATAATGTATGTTTGTTTTGTCCTGGTTGTGGGTAGATCTACATTCGATTCTCATCTGAGTGAACTGCGTCGTGGATATTCACCGGCCAATTGTCTTCATAAAGCACGTGCCTTCCTAAACCTTGACGTTGGCGGAATCATCGACAATATCGATGGAGCCATAACACCCAAAGATTGATTGATTGAACATAAATATTAAAGTCCAACTCTGCAACAGCTGTCAAGTTCATGGTGAGCGTGGAGTCCTGTCTCCTCTGATACGTGACAAAGGCGAACCCGCGTGACTGCCTCACCGCGGGTAACTATTAACAACGTAACAACTATACCAAACTTTCAAAAAAGTTCCACTCACCGCCGAGTTCTTAGCGAACTTAACACAGATCTTCTTACAGCCCAGCAGCTGTCCATTAAGCGAGTTCATGGCCAGCACAGCGTCCTGTCTCCTCTGATACGTGACGAACGCGAACCCGCGCGACTGCCCCGCCGCAGGCCCGCTGCGGTGGAACAGCATGTCGAACTTCTCGATTGAGCCGTACACGCGGACCATTTTCAGTAGTTGATACCGGTAATAAGAAAATTTTAGAGTTATATAAATGCAGGAAACTAAAACGAAGTTAAAAGAAAGACCCACACATCAAAACTTGCCAAGCCAAATGCAATTTTGATTTATCTTATGCCTTTCAGAAAAACGAAAACACCCTTCAGGTGACATTTTATTATTATTGGGGTTTTGTGGGCCTTTGAGTGTCGCTTCGACCAAGCTTCAGGTGACATACAAAACCATATTATTTAGAGTTGGAATTTTATTCTTTCTTCAATTATTTAATGTACAAATAAACATTCCCAGTGCAAAACACTTATTTATGCATCAATAAAAGCAACTTGTTTTTTTATTGTAAGGACAAAATACAGGGAAAAGCATATTGTGTAGCAAAATAAAATAACATACTCATTAACCCTAGTATCCAAGTTTCCGATCCACAGCCTCTTCTCGCAGAGGTCTTTGGGCTGCATCGGCTCCAAATGTAAAGGCACCTGGAACCAATTTCAAGAAATCAGAAATACACATTCGAAAGTATACGGCCGAAAGATACGAGCAGTCGACCAAAAGTAGAAGAATTGTTACTAACTTTATTAGTAATCATGAAATTTAGAAGGCATATAAAGCTAGTTATTGGTTCCACCCAAGCAAGATAAGAGTATTAAGAATATGCTGTGAAAAACTAACGATTAAAATAATATATTTTACATCGTATACAATTGATGAGAGGAAGGTTCAACTTACGCTTGCTTCGTCCATTATATTTACTATTGCTTATATGACTTTGAACTCCTAAATATCACTGCTATAATTGGTACATTCTACGACCGAATCTCTTGAGCTCGACATCGACACACGACAAAATATTGATTTTTATTCACACAGAAAGTTGAGAAATGCTAAACATAACCATTCTCTACTTGACACTGACATTTCAGTTTTTTTTTTTGTACCCTATCTTGTCTATGGTGTTATGTAACTTTCAATTCTAGTATAATTGCCAAGTTAAATCGATAAGGAATAACTTTAATCGAGTACGCATTTATTATGTATAATTTTCTATTTTTAATGGCCGCTCAAAACGTCATTGATAATTGCATGCCTTTTTCAATACATTACGGCATTTGATCGATCGATTGAATTAATTGGTCCTACTTGGCTGGTAATTATACTGGCTTAACCAAATCTTGTCAGTAAATAGGAAAAAAAAACTATACTTATCCTTTTCTTTTGGGTGCTAGTACTAGTGTTAGACAAAGATAGTATGATTCTCTCTGTCTATGTTTGAAATCAAACAGACCTTTGACACACTATATCTAAAATCCCAAGCCATTTGTTGCAACGTGTGTAGACGCCTTCGTCGTAAATCGTTCATTTCAACATTTCATTCGTTCGGTACTGACAGCTGACAGTGATAAAATGTTAAAATGACAAATGTCAATCAATTGTAGAGCAAGGGAATTTGCGTTTGTGTCGTTTTCCTTAAGTTTCGTAATATTTTGTTATTTTGATATTTTCGATTATAAATTGCTTAATAACTTACACATTGCTGAGTAAGACTTTCGAAATTGTCGTATTACGCTTTGGAAGATGACAGTACCTCCGACCATGAAGAAGATAAACAAGAAAATACCCGGAATTTTACCACCACCACCGAAGACAGAAATTGACGGTAAAATAACTGATCTATCCTCCAAAACCCTTGCTGAACTTCGAGAATTGCGTGACAGGCAGTTGAAGCTGTTAAATAATAAGCCCTTTATTAGTAAATTGGCCGACAAGGGAGCTAAAATTCATGCCTTACATGATAGAATTATTAAAGAATTAAAAGCAAAAGAAGATGAAGAACAGGCGTGTCGCCTTCTGGATAAACTAACCCTTAGTTCCGTGAACAAACAAGCAGTGCAGGACCTGGAATGGTGTGGAAAATCGAATAAGTTTGACACTTACTTAGATTCAGATGATGACAGTGAGCCTGAAGATGTTCTGCAAATCCTAAGTAAAACTACAGCTCAAGAGAAAACAGTCAAAGTATTACCACCAGAAAAACCTCTAGTAACACCAGAAGATCTAGCCAAAATAGAGGAACTCCCACATATAAAGTATTTAGTTGGGATGACTGAAAGCAATCCAAAGCCAAAAGCTACAGGAAACTTTAAGCCATACAAAACGACAAAGTCTGATGTCCATAATCCTGAAAAGGAAGTGCTTAGGAAAAAGCATAAACACTGGGAAGTTACAGCGGCGACCCCACCGCCGAGTATCCATGGGCCGGCTAAAGTTTTAGGTTTAGAAGAGTCTCTAAAATTACAGAAAGACTACAATTCACATTTGAAGGAGGTGGAAGCACAGCATGCTGCTGAGAAACTGATGGAGAGGACTGGCATTAAAATGCCAGCTTTGCCTAGAGATGTGACGTCCTTTGGGCAGTACCGAGATACTGGGGATTCCGATGATTCCGACATGGAGGGGAGTGACAAAGAAGTGGTTGATGAGGAACCTGATAGGGGGGGAGTTGTTTTTACAGTTTCGAAAGATTAGTGATTACATTTTTCTGTTATTGACTAAACTATGGCAATGTATGAGGAGGTTTTGAAATATTAAATGCTTCACATTTATTTCTGGATGTCCTAATGTAGGGATCTTTTAAGATATCAATTAATACAATAATAGTTGTGTTAAGCCACTTAAAAGAAATTATGTTGTATCATTAAAATAATTTTATAGATTTATCAAAGTAAATTTTTGTACCTCCCTCTAGTTTCTTGGCATTAAAAATAAGTTTATTTATGACTAGGTATATTATTAACTAATACAATTTGAAGATCCCTGAATTGAGATTTAATTCAATAGAAATCAGCATGTAATGTCAAAAATCCTGTGAAAAGTACTACTTTTATAAAAAAATTAGTAACAAAACTTTGTTTTCTTGGTCCCCAAATATGTAATACCTATACAAACTGTGAAACAGGTATCATGCAATTGTGTTAAGTCATGAAAAATTCAAAATTACGATGTAAGTATACTTCGTTTATTTAATATTTTAATTTATATGATTTAGTAATTAGACTAATTAGTATGTTACAGGGTTTGTTATATACCTTTTCATCTGACACTGTCTTATATTGATATCTTACGGCTTAGAGGGACAGGGAAAAAACGTATAATTCATAATTCATAATATCTTTATTGCGTCCATGTTCATGTTTACATAGGATGGTATTAAAACATTATAAAGTCGGTACATGGTACCCTGTTAGGGCATGGCAATAATCTTAATACTAATTAACAGTGACTATTTACAAATAATACTAAACTTATAACATAATTTGAGAATATATTGCAAAATTCATTATAATAAATAATAGAAAATCTTAATTAAATAGGATGTATGCGGCATTACTTAATAAAATTCTCTCAGCAGAAACGTAACGTAATAATCCCTTTATGTCCAAACAATGCGTAGACGCACTCGACGCGCCGTCATTCATGTTTTGTTTTATTTCCTTCCACAACAGCAACACAAACGTCAAACTCAAGAGTCAAACGTCAGTCGACCGTGGACGCCCGCGGAAGCCGCACGTCGCTTAGTACCCGCAAAGTGGATATCGTCGAGCATTACGTTTCGTTACACAACAAACAATAACGATGCCTGTTTCACCGATTGTGGGAATCGACGATGACCAGCGCTTCGCTTTGATGAAGGTACGATTTTGTGATTATCAATGAGCTATCAGCGTAATTTTAGATAATTATAATTATTGGGACCAGCAACAAACACACATACAAAGTGAATTGGTGTTTAAAACAGCAGATTAGCATAAGTGTAGCTAATGTATAATATATGCTTTATAGTAATTTACTGTTTCCTCCGAGCTACTTTAAGACTTACCTATAGGTATCTAGCTGAAATTACTATGTGTAGTGTAGTTTGAAAACAGTTGACTAACGGAACTGTCGGTAAACTTTGAAACCATCATAAGTATTTTTTCTTCTGTTTTAAAACGGGACCAATCGCACATTTAATCTTATTTTAAAAAGCGACTCTGGAGACTTTCCTATAACTGGTACATACATACTTAATTACTTTCCAGAGTCAATCATTGCATAGTTTATTTTTATGTACCTACCCTACTTACCTTTAATATCTGTTTGAATATTACTGCTGGCATCTAAAATTACCGACTTAAAAACCAATTTTTCTGGCTTACCTTAGTAGGTAGCTTTGCTTGAAATGGACGAATTTAGATTTTCGCGGTTACACCTACTCCAGAAATATGATTAGAGAAAGAAATGTGTCTAGGAACTAACAACAACACTCTTCCTCTTCACTGACCATACAATAAGGTTTACTTGACAGTGTGAGCCACGTGTGAGCAATGAACATGTAGCAAAACATTGTAAGGTGCATTAGAGTAACTTCGAAATTCTGCGAAACCGCATTTCCCCTCCATGTCAAATTTTCCATGCCCATTGCATGGGACAAATTGTGTAGTTCGCATGGTTAAGTCATTGTTTATGTAAGTACAATGCAAGTATGCAATCAACAGTGCATCTCTCGACGCATTCGAGCATAACTGCAATGTTGACGGTGTCAATACAAGCTGGATTTTGTCGTGTTACTTAGATCTATATACCAGAGAAAAAGGCAATGTATTAATTTTAAAATTAGGTACGTTTAGAAAATGTTACTAACGTACGAACATTCGAAAACAATCTAATTTTTACGAGTAAATAGGTCTAAGAGCAAGTGCTCTTAGACCTATTTACTTGTAAAAATTATGTGAAAGTTCACGTTGTTGTGACAAAGTAGATTTGCCAGAGTATACCTACTTGCTAACTAGTCTAACTACCCCTCTAGATTAATAAATCAGAAAAGTTCATAGGTATGCAAAAAATGTAAACAAATCGTAGTTTTTGCTGACTATTAACTGTCAAGTTAGTGAGGTGTAACTCGGTAAACATTGTTTATTTAGAGCCAGAGCGCAAACACAACGGTAGCTATAGAGGCTATAGGTATATAATTATAAGTGTTGCAACTGCATCCTTTGTCGCTGCGAGTTGACCAAGACCTCGAGGTGGCTGACCCCCATAACTAATGGGTGAAAGTCATTAAAGAAAACGTGGTTATTAATTGGTGACCATATTTAACTGGAACCACTCGACGAAGTCCGCATGACATATTCAATTATTAAAATGTGGTGATGACATCGTTAATGTCAAATTTCTATGAAAATATGACGTACCTATATAATAAAGGCTTCGTCACACAGGCGCGTTTTCCGGGCGGTGCGTGAGCGGGGCGCGCCGCTTTTACATATAAAACGCTCACGCGCCTTCCGGAAAACGCGCCTGTGTGACGAAGCCTTAACACTTCCTCACTTTGTTTATTTGTTTATTTATTTTATAAAGACCGATGCGAAGTTCGATTAGACTCTGCACCTATAGAAAGTATAGAAGATAGAAGAAAAATGGGTTCAAGAGCTTGAGGTAAAAATGTGTCCAATTGTGGGTCATTTATTTCGACATTTTAGTCGATTTTTTTTAATTCCTGTAAAATGAAAATAAAAGAAAATCTCCAACTTTTGTTATTTTTTGCTGACCAGAAGTTTAACTGCTTGCACCTGAGCGCAATCATCATTTTCACGGTTAAACGACAATAGGTAGGTAAAAAGCCGTAATTTTGACCGAACCCGCTTGATAAAAATGAACCAAAACAGGTCTAATGCGTGCATCATTTGGAGTAATTGGAGTAGGTAAGGCAATTCAAAACGATCATTTCACGTAGATATTGTTAAATTAGTCTGATGTCGAATTAAGTGCCGTGGTGTTATAAAAGTTGATTGCAGCTTGCGTTGTGCAACTTTCCAATTTCCATTGCATTCTCTCCTTTGCTTTGCGTATAGGTACGTATATGTTGGTCTTACCCACATTACCTAATATACATCATATCTACCTTGCATGTATCTTTCTCTGTCCACCTCTGCAGAAAGTGTCCTGGTAAGTAATAACTGCTTAGAACGCATGTGCATAGAAATTGCAGTGCCGTTACGGCTTTAGAAAATTGTGACATCACGCCATCATTGATGCGTTGCGGTGCACTGTGACATAATATCCGGTATATTTGGAAACTTCTCGTAACTTGTGTCGAAAGCGATCAATATTTTATTTTATTAAGGGATTATTTTGTTGTTGCCTCATAACATTCAAAAAATAAAGACAGTTAAGCTGGGAAACACGAAAGAATTAGGGACATACCTACCTACGTATTTAATTTAAGAAGGGCTTTACTCTGTCATAAATTCATGTCAGTATCTATTATTTTTTGGTATCCGATCGTCCGAAGTGTCGGTTTCGGCAGGTTTCGGGTTAAATCATGTTTCGCCATAAAACTGCTGAACCTTTCGGCCGTGCCGAAACGGTATTTTCGGTAGTGTCAGAATGAAATTCCGGTTGTAAGCAAAACCGAACCTGCTGTTTCGGCAAAAAATCCGGATCCGGTCCGGTCCGGTACCAGACATTAATTATTTTCATTTAAAAAATTGTTTTTACATAAGTAAAATATTTCTCGACATGCAAGTTTCACTTGTTTATTAATTTTATTATACTACGTTAGTTTAATATGAAATATCTGGAAGACCGAGCTTTGCTCGGAAAACATTTGAAAACTCAAAAATACGCGTTTTCCCAGAGATAAAACCTAGCTAGGTCGATTTTTCGCCTCCGATATATAGCAAATTTCATCGAAATCGTTAGAGCCGTTCCCGAGATCCCCGAAATATATATACATATAAATAAATAAATAAGGTATAAGATAATATATGAATAGGTAAGTAAAAGTATAGCAGCGAGCTTGCATCGACTAAATAAAGAGAAAATATTTACTTTCACTATAAAAATAAGAAGATGCACCAATTACAAACCTGACCGGCTGGCTTGAGTTGCGTTCTCGCGCGTGAGTCCATATACATACTTGAAGTCGTGCTACAGTATAGAGATGTAGTCGCGCGTGAGAACGCAACTCATGCTAGCAGGTCAGGAGCCAGCCATACATCTGATGCGACTTCAAGTAAAGTGCCATTCAATAGAACTTGCTAACTATGTAAACAAACCGCCATACTAAAATTGACACTGAATGTCAATTTACTAGTAACTTTTGTTTACATAGTTAGCAAGTTCTATTGAATGACACTTTATGGACTCGCGCGCGAGAACGCGACTCGGATCATGCTAGACCGCCTGAGGGGCTACCGCGAAAACCGAATTTCGCAAATTGCGGGGATCTTTCTCTTTTACTCCAATGAAGGCGTAATTCGAGTGACAGAGAAAAATGCCCGCAATTTGCGAAATTGTGTTTTCGCGGTAGCCCCTCTGGTGACGAGCTCATTGCCACCGGGCTTGCAACACTCGCCGGCAAGGTTAGGAACCCGCAGCTCGCAGTTTGCGTAATGCCGTTCATCAGCGTCTGGTTACAAAAAATATAGTACCTGCGTCATAAACTGGCTAGCCGTGTAACATTTAAAAACAAGTTTTTTTTTAATTCTATATAATGCAACAATTTAGCCTATCAAGTAATAAATGGGTGGATCAACTATTTCTTGTTGTTATTCTGTCCGGTCAGCCAAGAGACAATAGTAGCATAGTTTGTTATAAGACATTGTACACCACCTTCTTCTGACACGCTTGGTAGACGACCCTCAATGGAAAGGGTTTACAAATATCACAAAAAAAGCGTGTTTGGTAAATTTAAATGCCTAAAAATCAGGTTTTAAGAGTGACCCAGGAGAACGTAACCATGGCAACGAGTGACAAGAAAAAGTTGATTCACCCAAATATACTGGGAAAAAAATTTAAGCGTGTAGGGTTGCTACTCGCTACTCCCATAGATAATTTGGATTTCGCGCCTTTTTCTACTGACAAAGTGGGTGTGCACGAGTATATTGGGGACAATCCTAAAGCCCTTGCTACACGGTCGCCGACAAGCCCCTCAGACCGCGTGGCCTTGGTCTGGCTGGACGGACCGTGTAGACAGTTGTTTCCAACAAAATTTGACCAAAACTGACCAAGGTCAGACCAAGGACAGACGGTTAGAAAGCTTGTCGGCGACCGTGTAGCAAGGGCTTTATAGCCCCAAACTAATAGCCGTAACAGATTACCGCACGAAATGTGACTAAAGTCTAAACTTTTTGTTTAGTTCGTCGTTCTCAAAAAAACATGACCCATACAAAATGTATGAAAAGAGTCGTGGCAATTAGACGCAACCGGAGACATATCGCCGCTATACTTACTCAACCTCGTATCTGCAACACTCATTTGATGACAAAAACACCCGTATTCCGAATGAAAGAAAAGCGACATTTCCATAAAAATGATTGTTGCAGATATGAGGTTGAGTAAGTATAGCGACGATATTCTCGTATAGAATGACCCTAAGCTATAAGTATCAACAACGTCATTATCTATTCATAATTGCTGAACAAAAAGCAAAATACAAAATAGTTATGATAATGACCTTACTTGTCAGACGGATACGGAACTTATGAATTATTTACCAAGTCTTATCTTCATTCGAGTCCTTTTATGTCTATCTTGAGAATAGGTAGTAGGTACTTTAACACGTTTTTCCTTTGAAATATTTAGAAAAACCTTATTTAGAGCAGATTAGTTCCTCTGGTGCACGCCTTATTGGTATTAAAGTGTGTAAAAACAAAGTGGCCTTAATTTTGCCATAGAACGAGACGTGTGGAAGATAGAGAGAGGGCCTTTACCCAGCAGTGGGACACAACAGGCTAACAAATAAATAAATAAATAAAAAACAAAGATATGTATACGTATTTTATAAGAGGTGTAAAGTCTAAAACAAAATCGTGCTTTGAATTTGGCAGCTATACATTCGCTACATTATGCATTAGGAAAAGTTGAAGTTTGACAATCCGTGACCCCAAAACCTATGACCCAGTACAGCACCATTTATTTCAGCTGTCAAACTAGGGGACACGATACCTAGGCAATAGCGAATATTTAAAATGTTATTGTTTATAAAAAAATTGAAACAATATAAACGAACGAACTTTCTAATTAACTTTTGCTATGTTATTAAAATATCACAGTTGGTTCTCAAAATAATATAATATGATCATTTTATCTATGTATAACAAAATTAGAGCCATAATTGTCATGAATGTCTTGATTAATAACTAATAACTAATAGGCCTGAATGCTCGTTTCACGAAAAAATAATGCGACACCCAATTCATTACATACCTACTTACATGTTTTCTTTTTCATTCAATGGTTGATATATCTAGAAGTAAATACTACACTTTTTGTATCATACCTACCTAAACAAAAGGCATACGCAAACAAAAAATGGTGACCCACGCTACTCTTATCGAGTTATCGTGGAATGATCCAACTTTTAGATGATTAATTTTAAAAGGTATTTCCACTTGTTTTACAAATTATATACAAGCTTTCGTGAAACGGGCTTCTAGTGTAACTTTTGTTTTGTGTAGCCACCCATTATAGTCTTACTGGTTATGAAGCTTTTTTGGCCGAAAGCTGCATTTTGAGAGGAAAGCAAGCCGCTTTGCACGATGATAGTGGAGACCCAATAAAACGATTTTTTTCGAAGAACCCGTAATTTCGTCACTTAGGAGCCGAGGTGAGGCGAGGCCTGTTATAAACAAAAAAAATCTACAAATTTCACGGATCCTCCGATTTCGTTAAATTTGGTGTCAATTGTAAGAAAATGACTTTCTTTATCGTAAAAAAAATTAAAACAAAATATGTCAATACAAAAATTTTCTAAACATTATTCAATGTGGAAGACACTGTTTGCACAAATAAACCGTAAAAGGAAAAAATAGGTTTTCAATCTTTTTACACTATATTTCTTTAAAAATATTTTTTTTTTTTTTTTTTTATAATTAAAAATGTAATTTTCTTTCAATTGACACCAAATTAAACGAAATTGGTTGATCCGTGAAACTTGTAGGATTATTTTTCTGTTTTTAACAGACCTCGCTTCACCTCGGCCCCTAAGGGACGAAATTACGGGTTCTTCGAAAAAAAATGTTTTAATAGGCCTCCACTATCATCGTGCAAAGCGGCTTGCTTTCCTCCAAAAGTGCAGCTTTTTTTTCATAACAAGCATGACTAATTAGAGACAGCTTCGAATTCGATGATAATTAGTTACCGTGTTATCCACCGCCGTAACTATTCAAACTGAGACCGAAGCAAATCCATTGAATGGGGGCCTGGTGGTCAAATTGGCGCCCTTTCGGGCCAGAGGCCTGGGGCATTTTGCCCGCTTTGCCACTCTATGTTACGCCATTGATGTTTTAACCTCCTGGAGACCCATAGTACAATTTTTTGTACACATTCTACAATATGTTTTGAACTTTTATTGTTCTAAATACAGAAACTAAACAGTTATTGCCTCTGGGTCTCCGGAGGTAAAAAATGTTACTGCTTCAATTTTATCTTCTCTGTGGCAAGCGCTAGTTTCCTGATGTTACACAAACAGCCAGCGGATGCTTCTTGAAGAATCGGGTCTTTGGAGCCAATGGTTTCGAGCAGAAATTGGACAACGCCAGCCTGTGGAACGAAATAAATATTGATTAACCCTTTTCAACCTCCGTGCATTCAGACAAGGTTCACGATGACGCGCCGCGCGACGATAGGCATGGCTTTCAAAGGAATAAGTAGATAGCTGAATTAAGGTTAAGGGTGGAATCACATCTGTCAGCATCGAGCCGCATTTTATATATGAGAAATTGCTCGTTAGTATGAAGATGCGTACGCATCGGAAAGCTGAAAGCATGCGTACGCATCTTCATACTAACGAGCAATTTCTCATATATAAAATGCGGCTCGATGCTGACAGATGTGATTCCACCCTTAGTGTAATAACCAGTGTAGTTTTCTGAGCATTAAACGATTCAGATTTTACAAATCCACGCTAACCATCCAACATGCTACGTTAACCATCCCAGTCCCTCCACCAAGTTCTAGCAATGGCTTATTTATAGAACAAGTTTTCAGAAATTTTACCTTTTAGGTGCACGATATGATTATTATAGATTGGTCAAGCAAACCTTGTCAGTAGAAAAAGGCGCGAAATTCAAATTTTCTATGGGACGATATCTCTTCGCGCCTACATTTTTCAAATTTGCCGCCTTTTACTACTGACAAGATTTGCTTGACCATCTATACATATAAATAATCAGTAGCCATAGACAATATCTGAATTTATTCCGTAACCATTGATTCCAATGCTAAATTTTTCATAATTTCAGCCCATGTGTGCCGCCTTACGCATAAGGAGAGAGTTTCAGCAACTCTTTCATCGTTAATTTATTAATAACGAAGAGATTTGAAATCATTTTGCACCAAAAAAGTTTGTTTACTCAGACCTTAAAGTATAATGTTTATTTATTTAATCGTATGGCGTAGTATAGTAAACAGAAAACAAACAGTTATAAATTCAAATTAAGTCCAATCAGCCACTTGGTGGCTTCGTCGTTAAGGACGATCAGGTCTTCAAGAGGTCCGTTGGCATAGCGCGTTATGGGGCAAAGTATAATGTTATACAGTAAGTTATGTAAGCCGTTCTTACAACAGCCCATGGCCCAATGCCGGTGATGAATTTTAATAGTGGAAGATACCTAGTTACCTACTAGTACCATAGCCCTTGTGATGTGATATGGTTGGCCCTTACATTCGTTAATCCCTGGTATGCATACATTATTTAAAATAACAATCTGATGCAAATTAGCATATGTAATGTATTTTTCTCAAAAATGGACGGCAAAGTCGACGTTGCCGGTTAAAAAATAGGTCGCGAAGTGCGTAGTTTATGGTCATTCAAAAAATTAAAAAGTTAAAAACATTGCAGTCTCGATTTCGGGACTGCAATGTTGCATACAAATTCCATTATTTAACGAGTTCCAAACTTTTTAAAACTCTAAATGGCCATATCAAATGAAGGCATTAGGTCCATTAAACAGCCAAACAGATGATCAGCACTTATTTATTGTAATGTTGGTACCGCGACTATTTAGGTGTCTCCACTGACTTAATATGGTGTCTCAAATACGTTGGCGTATTTTCAGTAGAAAAATACACTCCTTTTTTTTTAAGGCGGCAAGCAAATCTTTTTAATGGTTTTACTTTTTTCTGTGAAAATTAGAACGTTGCTTCTGTAAAATATTTCTATTTCTTGTACCTACCATTTTTGAGAAAAGCACTATATATGACTCGGCTGGAAGGCTCTACTACTCTCCCAAGGTCGTCCGTTTAAAACGAATCCTCAGCCTGCAAGTAGCTACTTCCGAACCTCGACAATAATGTACTATTATACATAACAATCCACTTTGCGTTTTGTACGCTTCGTAGAAAATGTACTGAAATACATCATATCTACTTATATTTCAAACCGGTTAATGAAGAAATGTAAAAAACGCTGTTTTCAAATGTCACAAGATGCCATATAACAGGTTTAAAAATAAGAAACTGATTTATGTGACCTTATTGTATTTATAAGTTTTTAGCAAGAAAATCATTTTTGGTACCTATAAGTTTTTATCGCTGACTGACAAAACACAATTAGGTTGTGTTGTTTTATCACAGAGTTCCTATAGCCACCTCTTGTCTCCAAGTCGTTGTATAATCGCTGGATCAACCGGTCGGCTAAATATGGCGATATCAAACTCGAACGCATTTATTAATCGTAGTCAATATATAGGCAACCTTCGTATAAATAACATATACTTTAATCATGCAGAGAGTTACCTAATCAAAAACACTACCACAGAGGTCGTCAGACCTGCAGTTTTAATGGTTATACAACTTGAAAAATAATACCAATAATGTAATACCTATAAGAAGTGTATTTCATTTCAGGTGAACTAAGGTAACTTCGAAAGCGGGATGAGTTTGAGAATGGCAAATATCAAACAACACATACGCTACTGCAAAGGCACCTTGCGTATTGTTGCTACAATAGAAAGCATCTTTTATATAGCAGATATTTCCCATCTTCAAAAATACCCCGCGTTCGAAGTTTCCCAATACATCTTACCAATTACCTCATAATAGGTATTTGTCCGCAATATTCCAATTACCAAGCCAAGCCCTAATCATAAAAAGTTTTAACATGAACGTCACACTCAGCAGACCATATTGTGTATAGGTAAGGATTTCCTACATCTTAATAACTTTCCTGCGACATGCCTTGAATATTGAATAACATTCTTGTGAATAGCCATCAATCAAGGCACGCCACTTTCGTTAGGGCCACACAAGTGACGTCACCCAGTTGACTAAGGGCGTGATGGCGTCCCGCTTGATGAACTCTTTATGGCTCTAGCCCCAGTCGCAGCAGTGCAATTTCAACTGTGTCTTATGAACTACGTAATAAAGTAGAAAAACGTACAGCATGCATAGTCACGCAGTTGATAGAGAAGAAGGACAGGTGATACAGGGCGAGGGCAGTCGCGCGGTGGACGTTAGGGTCCCGTGACGTCATCCAGTTGACTAGAGGCGTGATGGCGCCTCGCTTGTTGAATTCTTGGCGGTTCTGGGCCCAGTCGCAGCAATATGCGATGGCGACGCCTAGGTTGGCTCGGAGATGGTCGTCCGTTGTCGTCACTGGAAGGCATATAACTGATATAACGATCAAACATGACTTAAATCAGTTCTAGCTTTATTAAAACGGTACCGGTTAAAATTTCAACAGAACTAGAACTGAAATATATTCTGATAAAGCCTGAATTGCGAGATTGGAACCGAAAAGTAAAACATCCTTCTGAACTCTTAATAATGAAGCATCATAAACAACAGAATCAATTTAACAGAATTTTAATTTTTATTTGGTAATGTTCAAGCCGGCTTGTCACTCAAATCTATCAATCAAAAGTTTGTCAAAGAAGGACCGACCTTCATGATTGTTTATTCGTTTTTCATGAATTTATATTGACTTACCACCAAATACCTAAGCCATTTAGCTTTCCATTACGTCCCTATCAAAAAATTTGGAACTAATAGGTAACTTATAAATGTCATATGCAAAGGAAAAAATTACTAGGGTCTCCAGTGTCCAGAGCTAAAAATCGAACCGGCGGCGGGGTCCTCTCTGTTTACGCGACACATGCCTAGACCGCTTGGCCATCCGGTCACAGTGCCATTCGTAGAAATTTCCAACTCTACAGTCTGTGCGGAAAGAGAAGAGTCGTGGAATGTATGGGGCCCAATACATTCTACGACTCTTTTCTTTCCAAACAGACTCTAGATGACAATTTCCTCACTTTCCTGAGGACTTGTGGCGCTCTCTAATAACTTCCATAACATACTAACCTAACTTTGACAGTTTTCCAACGACACCATGATCAGATATAACAGCTAGGTTCTCGTTGTCCTTGGCTATAGTGGCGATGGCTGCGCAGATGGCCGACAATACGTTGAGATCGTCTGAGTCTAGCAGATCCACCGTTAGTTCCAAAGCACCTACAAACGACCTGTTGGTAGGTAATATACCGGATTAGACAGCAAAATATTAGGTACTAAATATATTTTTACCTGACAAATCTATAAGTACTATAAGTGCGTTATTTAACCTCTCGTATGTGTGTGGGAGTTAAAAATCGTATGTTCAAATCAAAGTAGTTCAAACATGGGTTGTGACTTGTGCTGTATACTTACTATAGAGCAGAAAGTATCGTTTTAAAAATAGGACATGAGGATAAGTCGGCACCGTGAAGGAACGTATAATTCTGTATCCTCTGGACCGATTTTGAGTATCCAAAAGAGACCCATAATCTAAACCTGCTTTGCGGACACATGTTGCAAAAACTGCATCACAAATCAACATATATAAACATTAAGTACTAACTAGTGTTTAGTACCTATAGAGATTGGCAACTGTAATCATTTAGCAATAGCACTTAAGTTTTTGTTGGTGTTGCCAAATAATTTCAAAGCACACTTAACCTTTCATATGTGTGGTGCATGGTGGTCAAAATTTGTGGGTTCCAACCTTGGTTGTGCTGTACTTATAGAGCGGAAAAAATGTAAAAAGGTGACTAAACATTCGGTCGGGATTCAGGATCCATATCATACAGAGACAACATGATAACATACAGCACCCTACACCTACAGACCTGACCATCTCCCCAGAATCCGCCGCATTTTGCACACAAGGGCCCAAAGCTAAAGCCGCGTTTGTCTGAACTCGAGGGGAGTCATTCTTGAGCAAGGACCAGACGAGTCGCACGCCGTCCAGTTCATCTATTTCGAGCATGCAACTGGTTTCTTTCGCGCATTCCATTAAAACCAGGGGCACGTTTTCGAGGAGGGGCTTATGTGTGTTGTTAAGATGGTGAACTGTAATCAATGTTCGAATAATGAAATAGGTACTATTTAGTCCGAACAGTAATTCATTAAGTAAGTGAATTACTGTTCGGACTATATGACTATGCAAGAAACTGTCTCAATTGTTGAAAATGTTTACTCATATAAAGTACGAGTAAGAAGTGAGCTCAGTATCAGGGATGTTGCGAACATCCGCATCCGCATCCGCAACCGCGGAACATCCGCATTATTTTCAACATCCGCATCTGCATCCGCATCCGCATAAAATCGATGCGGAGCTTATGCGGATGCGGATGTCGAACAAGTCGGTACAGTAGGAACGTCTTAGCGGCGGCGTAAGTGCTAGGTAATTTCATCATTACCTATAACGAAATCGTCTAGATCCAGAAAAGTCGGCGAAGTTACTGTTTATTCAATATAACGCACCTATATTCTTGCTCAAATACTAAACGTTTGGTTTTTTTTAGGGTTCCGTACCCAAAGGGTAAAAACGGGACCCTATTACTAAGACTCCGCTGTCCGTCCGTCCGTCCGTCCGTCTGTCACCAGGCTGTATCTCACGAACCGTGATAGCTAGACAGTTGAAATTTTCAGTTGATGTATTTCTGTTGCCGCTATAACAACAAATACTAAAAACAGAATAAAATAAAGATTTAAGTGGGGCTCCCGTACAACAAACGTGATTTTTGACCGAAGTGAAGCAACGTCGGGCGGGGTCAGTACTTGTATGGGTGACCGTTTTTTTGCTTGTTTTACTCTATTTTTTGTTGATGGTGCGGAACCCTCCGTGCGCGAGTCCGACTCGCACTTGGCCGGTTTTTTAATAAAAAAAAATACTAAAAATGTAATATTTGACGTTTTCTAATTACCTAATCTTGACATCCGCATCCGCATCCGCATCCGCGGATGTGAGCCTTTAAAAATCCGCATCCGCATCCGCATCCGCGGATGTCAAAAAATCTGCATCCGCAACATCCCTGCTCAGTATTATTATTGTTACCTACGAATTTAGATGTAGCTAGTTAGGTTATTATATGTTTTATTTATAAAATTCCATAAAAATCCGAAAATAAAAAATAGAATTATAAATTGGCCAAAAGGGCCTATAACTAGGTATATGGGTCGACCAACTCAACTGGACTCCGTCCTGATGGTCATCCTAAATATCGTTGGGCAGATAGAGTGGAGGCAGGGCTATAACCGCGAAAATCGATGTTCGCAAATTTGCGGGCATCTTTCTCTGTTATTATAATTACGCCTTCATTGGAATAAAATAGATAGGTACATCCACGCAATATGCGAATATCGGTTTTCGCGGTAGACCCCCAGATCTCCGTGTGCTCAGCGTCGGCGAAAGCTGGCGTGATACCTCTCAAAGTGGCGTGCTCTTGTGTTGGAGGTCAACACACATTTTGGGTTATCGCGGCAGCCAAAGTAAATGCCATCCTCTTAGTCTTACCAATACGAGACTACCTACATGCATTATATTACAGTTCGTAACATTCTAACAATGCAAACAGTATACTCACTTAGCATAGGCATGCCCCCAGCGGCCCTAATCTTGTCCCTATTCGGCGGTGACTTGGCACACTCCGCCAACGCACCAGCCACATTCGTCAACACTCCGTTATTCTCATCATCCAACAGTTTCACTAATATAGACACTGCTTGAAGACTATCCAGCCTTTTGACACTCGCTTCACTGTTCGCGCATTTCCATAGAGCCCCGGTCACGGCCGCCATGAGAGGTTTGTTGGCTCTGTTTGAAGGATCCGAAGCAGCTTCTACGAGTAACTCTAGCCCTCCTGCTTCTCTGATCATGTCTCTAGTGATGGGATCGCTTGTGCTTTTGTAGATAGCCAGGCTGCAATACGTCTGAAATCAGATGGCTGAAGTTACATACAAAACGCTGTTCGACTTCAGCGAAGTTCTCGGCTACCATTTTGGACTGTTGCTATGATATATTTGGCCACTTTGGCTGACACTATTTGATGCTGACTACCTATCTTCAGAATTTTTGACTACCTTAATAGGTACTACTCCCACCAGGAACACAAAATAGAGTAAATAATTAATGTTGCGTTACAGTTTTATTGTTTGTTACGGTTTGCGAGTAAAAACTCGTAAATTATGCAACGGAGTCAATGTCTGCCGGAGCGTCTGGCGGCGAGGTTGGCAAACAGTTTCCGTTATGATAATATTTACGAGTGAGTTACCTATACATTTAGTACATAATATATACCTACTTTAAGACTTTGTAACTTACAAATGAATCGTGGATGCATTTTCTATAAATATACAAACGATTACAATTCTCATGCCAGCCATGATATGGGAATACGATTACGCGCGATGATTACCTACTAGTTAAATTACAACAAGATGTCCATGACAATTGATAAATTGATAATCGCTAACGATTAATACCTATAAGTTTTTGACCTGTCAACAGTGAAGTTGAAGGAACTATACCTACCTTTAAATCCTTATCCTCATTGGCTAAATGTTTTATCAGATCATCAACCATCTTTTCTGTCTGTATGGCTAGTTGGAAGGAGGTCTCATTCGCACACAATTGGAGAAGTCCGGTGGCCGGGATGGCTACGTCCAGATGTATGGTCTTCAAGAGTCTTGCGATGAGAGGGATCATGCCGTACTTTCTCATGGCCTCTCGGTTTCTTTGGGATGCAGACATGGACCATAGAGCTTTGGCGCCGGCGCGCGCTATGTCTAAGAACTGTAATTCGTCTTGGTTCAGCTCTTCTCGTGGCGTTACGAGATACCTGTGCCAAGTATCAAATGTGTAAGTGCTACACAGCAGTTACTTTGTAATCCTGTTTTATGTTTAAGTAGTATTAAATTAATAGGTAGCGTAGATATTACGAGAATGATGTAAGAGTAATAAAAGGCTCGGGTTATTAAGTAACATAATGTGTAATCATTTATATGTACTATTAATCACATGAACATTTATGCGCGTATAACTTTCATGCCTATGTTGATTAGATACGCTATATAATATGTATATACCTACATACACCTAATTAATGATTTTAATCCTGATTGATTCTTCATTTTGATACGGCATAGCCTTGAACCTTGAACATATTTTTACAGTCGAAAAAATTGTTGTTACTTTTCGACACTATTTCAAGAGTTAGAAACTGTATCTGTACATGCCTACACATTGCCTACATAATATTATTAATATAGGAGAAAATACCAAAAATACAAACTACGAAAAAACTAGCAAACTAACTAAAAATCGACGGAGTTCAGGCATTAAGAAAGTGCAATTTATGTGTAGGCACAGAATAAATAATAGTACTAAGTAGTGTAAGTAGGTATAAAGTACCTATTAGTTAAAGAAAGCTATGTACGTTCCTAATATTCGTCTACCTAGTATAGTGACCTTACCTTTCCTTAATATCCAGCAAATCTATCAACTTCGGTAAACCCCCGAATTTCCGACAGAACTTTCTGCTCTTCCGAATCTTGCCTAAATTGGCAATAGTCTCCGCTGCAAGAATTTGCACATCCCTAGCCGGGTCTGACAACAAACCTACTAGCAAAGGAATCGCTCCGAGATCCGTCACTTTCTTCCTTATTTCAATATTAGGGGTTATATCTTTAAGAACAGCTAATCCCCCCAACACACAGCAGAGGTCCCGAGTTTCAAGTAAATTGACAAGCAGCTCTAAACCTCCGATTTCCTGGATAGCTCTTTGATTAACTTCGATAGTCAAATCGTGGTCTTTCAAACAAGAAAGCGCTACCATTGTTGCCGTTTGGTTGCCGGCTTTCATGTACTTCACCAGTTTCTGTATGTGCCAGTATTCTGGTGGTATTTCTGAGGATTTGATTAGGTCGGCCCAGTTGTCTTCGGAAGAGGAGGTGGATGATGGGGATGATGCTGAAGTGTCAGAACCTTCTGTGACCATGACGATCCGGGGCAAGCCAACCGTGTCCTGCCCGCCGTCGACGCTAAACATTGAAATATTATCTGCGTTCTCCGCCATGATTCGTGATTGAATACGTGATATAAATTAGAAAGTCTTTCGATACGAATATAAAAATAAAATAGAAACTATATTTATGGTAATAAGAGTCGTTTAGTCAATCAGGTTGCTTGGCAACCTTGTTTTGTCAAGCGTTTCGGAAAGTTTCGGAAACCCTATTCGTAATTTGCAGTATTATATTTTATTCTCACGAAAAAAATATTTTTGTTTCTAATTTCGTTTTAGATTACAGGTAATAAAATAATGATCATTGATCATCTTTATATGCGCACATAATTTCAGCTTGGTAGTATTAAACTGTCAGAATAAGATCGATAGCCAATAAATTGCACAATAAAAGTGACGGTTCATTTCATGGGAGTATAAAACATTGGTTTGTTCCGTTTGTTTGAATTGTTTACCGTATGTTTGCGTATAAAATGAGGTTCAAAGCAGTAGAAACTCTTTGCAGTGGACCACATTAAGTATCTCCCAAGTAGTAAGTAAGTACCTTCTGTAAGTAGGTATGTGAACAGGTCTAGGGGCGCCTATGTACCTAAACAAGAAAGGTAAAGGTACCTCTACTCTCCTACTTAAAGTCTCATTTAGTTAAGATCCTAATAGTAAGTATATATGTATATTATATTCTTTATTGATCAAGATACCGAGCAGCTAAAACTTCCCATGTATGCAACTGCCTTTTTCAGACCGTAGACCGTAAAGTAAACGGATTGTGAGAAGTTGACAGTTTATAACCAAATTAAATTGAACCCTGTCTTTGTTACAGTTCCGTCGCAGCGTCAAAGATGTAACAAAACCGGAACACGATGACCACTTCCTTCTGAGATGGCTGAGAGGTATACTTGGTCAAGCAGATCTTGTCAGTAGAAAAAAAAGCGGTAATTTGAAAAATGTAGGCGCGAAGGGATATCGTCCCATAGAAAATTTGAATTTCGCGCCTTTTATTTACTAACATGATTTGCTTGACCAGCTTATAAGTAATATCCAGCGAACATGTAACATTCATACATTCTTGTCGGAGCCAGGGGCTACCGGCGGCTACCGCGACAAACGAATTTCGCAAATTGCGGGCATTTTTCTCTGTCACTCTTTTTTAATACGCCTTCATTGAAGTAAAAGAGAAAGATCCCCGCAATTCGGTTTTCGCGGTAGATTACCTAAACTGTCGGGCATTGGCCAAAAACTTTAAGTGAAACGGGTCCTCATAAAGTGGGTTGAACAAAAATAGGGTTAGGTATATAGTATTCTAAATCTCTGCTTCAATAATATATCATGGTATTTTTTACTTTTTTTAGCGAGACAATGGGATGCGGAAGCAGCAGAAAAAATGCTTAGAGACGTAAGTTATTTGCATTTTAACTTTTATTTATAATTGACTACTTGGTAGTCCTACCTTCTAGAAGTAGACACCTACCTGCTAAGTAGTTCGCTCCAATAAATTCTGTATTCATTCAAATAAGTATTTAACGTTCTCTCTGTCATAAAACATACCATGTAAATGAAAATAAATGACATGTTTTAGCCATGGTCTCATCCGGCAGAGAGCACGAACGAAACTTGGCGTGCATATAGCAGTAACGTTTATAAGAGCAAATATTTTATAAATTTTCATGAAAACATATAGTTTTCAAATTATGCTTAGGCTATTATTAAGCTTATCCAGTCTTCTATTGTCTTAGTCCCTGACGTGGCGTGAAAAGTGGGGCATCGACTCAACATTACCGGAGTGGCAAGCCCCTGAGGTCCTGGAGAGGCACTTCCCGAGCGGCAGCACGGGCTTCGACAAAGAAGGATCGCCAGGTTCGGTGAACGTTCCAATTTCTTGATTGCCGAGGGCCAACCGAGAATATTTTTGAAGTGAAAACTTCATTAGCGGCGCTGTGCACTTTTTGAGGTGGGGAAAAAATGTTAAACTCGAGACAGCGTAAGACGGACACGTGACCTAATCGAAAAACTTACATGTAATGTCATTGAGTTTTTCTTTATTGATTTAAATGCCATCTAGTGAGTTTCGCTGTAACTGGTATTAATATAACTGGAGTACTAACAGTGATGTGCTTAGGGGTTTCAAGTAATTAACGCTAACGCTAGATGGCGTTAACCTCAATTACATATACCTAGTGCATTTTGTATTAGTCATTGAGTTTTCACTTCTGCCGGCACTCCCTGAGTGCAACCCGTTGTTTTTTGTTATCTCCCTCTCTATCGTTCGAATGTACAAAAGCAATAACAAAATACAGACATTTAGATGCTCGCGGTAGGCCCTCTGCGTGCCTAATGCCGATGTATAGTCGGACGGTTTCAAAATCGGGATCCACTTGAGACCTGACGATGAATGGCATTGTTACTCGTATCTTTTGTTAAACCAAACCGCTAATTACCTGTGCAAAATGAAATACAATAACAACAAAAGATTCTAAACAGATAACATCTTTAGATCTTTACCGCTTGAAGGATAGAGTTAAAATACAATAAATAAATAGCAAGTACTCGATATAGAACCTTTTGGATATTAAACATGAAACCTAAGTCTAAGTGTAAGGCCTGAGTGGACGCTCGAAGCGGAGCGTTCGGCGGGTCGTGCAGCGTGGCATCGGGCTCACAAGTAATTTGAGCAGCGTGCACTAAGGCCGCTACTTTACGCTTGCATTTGTTTAACATGCACGCCGCACGCCCCGCCCCGCTGCACGCCCAACTCGAGCGTCCACTCAGGCCTTACACTAACACCTGGGCGACCACAGCTCTAAATTTCAAAAGGTCCTATAGGTATCGAGTACTTGCTATTGTAATTCTAACTCTATTATTTTCTACCTGTTCCTTATAAACCCCTTGTACCCCGTACATAACCAAGTTACATAACTAGTAATGTGAAAGGACAAATAATTCCTATTCCAGAACTGGGTTTTGTAAAAGGAATTTTTATTTCCTGGTACAAAACTTAGGTCACGTGCCGGTAATGTAAAAGGAAAGAAAATTCCTACTACAGTACCCGGTTTTGGAGTAGGAACTTTAATTGCCTTGCACATAACCAACAACTAAAATATGTTAATAGGAATGGGATTTCCTGACGCATAAGCGAGTTATGTAACAGGATCTTAGCAATCTCATGTCTGTCCATTTAACTGTTTGGTCCGCATTAGTATAGATAAAACTTGTGCATTAATAAAATATAATATATGTTACACTGGTTTTCCTTTTTAATTTTAAATCTAATAAAAACCTAATAAAAAAAATCAGTATGAAATTGTATATTACGTATTATTTACGGGTACCTTACCTAAAAATGTGTACACAAATATATGTACATATTAGTACAATTTTTCTTGTAACCAATATTTGACGGCTGTCATTTCGATACTTATAACCTAAAACGCGAAAAATGTATTTAGATGATAGCTGTCAAATATTGGTTGTAAGAAAAACTGTACTGTAGTATATGTATACTTGGTCAACCAGATCTTGACAGTAGAAAAAGGCGGCAAATTTGAAAAATGTAGGCGCGAAGGGATATCGTCCCATAGAAAATTTGAATTTCGCGCCTTTTTTTACTGACAAGATTTGGTTGACCAGCTATATGTTCTATTGGTCAGTTACTTAAACATATTGTAGTACCTAATTATCCTGACTTGTGCGTCAGGAAATTCCATTCCTATTAACATTGCCAATTATATTGTAGTTGTTGGTTATGTGCGAGGCAACTAAAGTTCCTACTCCAAAACCGGGTACTGTAGTAGGAATTTTCTTTCCTTTTACATTACTGGCACGTGACCTAAGTTTTGTAACAGGAAATAAAAATTCCTTTTACAAAACCCAGTTCTGGAATAGGAATTATTTGTCCTTTCACATTACTAGTTATGTAACTTGGTTATGTACGGGGTACAAGGGTTATAAACTGATGTGTTTGACAGTAATAATAGTCCCATTCATGGGTCTGGACGTGTGGGGCCTGCTGCACTCTGTGTCGAAGACCGACGTCATCAGGATGATCCTCCGCCATCTTGAAAACTACCTGGCCATCGCACGCAAGCAGGCGGAGACGCGTGGGCCTCAGGCTCTTAAGGTTTGTAAGCGTCTCAATGGCGCACTGTTGGCCGAATTGACCATTTTTGCCCATTAACCATTACAAATTGAACCGTAAACTGTAACCGTCCGTTGCGGTTTACGGTTCAATTTGTACTGGGTAATGGTCAATTGCAATTAACGTTCGGCCAACACTGCAATGGCGTCTCATTCATCGGGACTATTATCGGTAGGAAGAATTGGTCACCTAAATTATAAAACCATAATTATTTACCAACAAATGATAAATAACCGTCCTAAAGGATATGGTGGATTTCCACCATATTTATGCGCTGTCTTCGGGTAAGTCTCGGTAGCTCAGTTGGCAGAGCGACGGACTAGTGATCCAAAGCCGCAAGTTCGTGTCTCGCCCGATTTTCCATGTCCATGTCCATGTCCATATGTTCTGATTTTGACCACGTAGTATTTAGCTACGATCAGGGCCGGATTAAGCATGTCGGGGCCCCTAGGCAGTGCAATGCTCGGGGCCCCCTTACAGTTAATTCTGCATACATAAGTTCAGTTATTCAGTACAGGGAAGTAAGTTTACGGTTTTAATTTCAACCTTCCGGTGTCGGTTGAGCCGATCCGAACATGCCGAACGATGTCTTTTTGGCTCTTGCGTGGACATAAAGGTTTTTTGTATTAGCTTTTGCCGATTCCTCCTTGCGTCCAGTGTGGGGAGAGCTCTTTTTTTCTCAATAAGTAGTTAAATATTTTGCGAGGCTGAACGGCGATTGTCCGACCATACGAGCCACATGATTAAAATTAACCTAATAATAAATGATTATTCATTAACCAGTCGAACTAGCATGTAAGTACTGGGTAAATCAGAAAAGCAATAAAAATCGCGAGCGCAGCGAGCGCGAAATTTTTCGTGAAAAAATTGTGAAAGCGTGTAAAAAAGGCTCGCATGAAACCCAGTGAGGCGAGCTTTCATGCGAGGTCAAAGCCGTGCTTCAGGATAAGCTCAGCTAGATCACAGACGCCAACCACTATATTAAAAAGCGAGACCGCAGGCCGAGCTTGGCGCAGCGAGGCCAAAGGCTAAGCTGAAGAAGAGATTTGGTAGACGAACCAAAAATTGAGGTAGAAAGTGAGGCTGAAGGTCGAGCTCAGCAATCTCCACATACTTAACAAGCCCGAAGCGTACTTATAACCAGCGAGGTGAGCTTTCATGCGAGGCAAAAGGCTAAGCTTCTGAAATCAATGTTTATATTTGTTAAAAAGCGACGCCGAAGGTCGAACTGTAAGAAAGCAGCGCTCTGATACGAACCAACCATCAAATGTTACTCAACAATAATATATGTGTCATACAAGAGTTACTCGGAGGGCCGAAGTTTCATTAATGAGGTTTTAGGCCCTCGGGAGCCTGAAATTCGAGCTTGATTTACAGACTTTAAAAGCTATAAAATAACATAATTTACATAATCATTTGATGATTGTGTGTTTGAGAAACTGATATTGGACATTAGGTATAAGTAGGTACCATAAAAAATTATTTATGAATTTTGGCCATATGAAACACATTTTTTTTGGCGCGCGCGGGGCCGCCGGGGCCCCCTAGCCGAGGCGGGGCCCCCTAGCTGAGGCGGGGCCCATAGGCAGTTGCCTACTCTGCCTTAGGGTTAATCCGGCCCTGGCTACGATGACTATTTTTGTTTGTTATTAAAGTAGGTACAGTTTTGTATACAAAATAGAGTCTGTGCGGAAAGAGAAGAGTCGTGGAATGTATGGGGCCTAATACTTGCTAATACATTCCACGACTCTTCTCTTTCCGAACAGACTCTATAAATGGTGGAAAATTTTGAACAATTTTAATGTATTAAAACCGTAGTTAAGTAAGTCATTGTTAAGTATAGGTAAGTGGTTTTTTTTGGTTTTTCTTTGCATAATTATTCATATAATTTAGATTTAGGTTTTTTAACATCAGACACAAACCTCTCCGTTGCAGCAACTTTTTATAAAAAAACTGCATCACGCAAACGACGCTTTACAATAAACTTTCACTGGCCCTAATGATCTTTGAGAACCACAGCGTTATGTTATGGCTGTTGTAAAAACTGCTTCTGAACGATGAACATTACGCCACAGTCTACAAAAGTTATTATGCGATCACTTGAAACCTGCGACATCAGTAACACTAATGGGATTTATAATGGCACCTTAATCTTCGAAATGTAGGTATAGTGATTGTCTAGTAACAGCGGTCGGCAACATTTTAGCAGCCAAGGGCCACATAGTAGTTAACAAAATTGACGTGGGCCGCACTTTGTTAATATTTGTGACTTTATCAGACGTCGTTTGTCAATATTACATACAAAATAGCCAGGGCCCCTATTCGACATGTACAACTGTCAGATTTCGCGTCATTTGAAATTCAACTGTTGAAGTTCATTTGAAGTTCATCAAGTGCTGAAGTTCATTTGGTACAAACAATAATTTAACAAAAAACAACTTTGTTTTATTATTACTTTAAGGTTTATAATGGTTTGGTTTGGTTGTCACCTAACTGTGGATTGCTAATGTCAAATTTTGACAAGTAATGATTCCAAATGTAGACTTTTTTCTCTATGACCTTCGGCTCCATCTTGGAGTTTTTGACGTGCGAAAGGGTAATTTATAGCAAAGAGTAAAACTTTTTTTTTTCAGTACGTAAGTTTACATGAATTAATGACATCTTGTGAGCGATAGACTAACGAATGCGCTGTAGGCGATGCGGCGGCGAGTAGTGGAACTTACGTGACAATTTCCATCAATCAAAAAGGGACTACATTGCTGATGGTCGATAAAGGCTATTAATAATTGAATTTTAACAGCAAGAATGCCTTATTGACAAGCGATCTTTTTGTTGAACCCACACCTACACGTCAAATAATGCTTGCTCCACACATTCTCCTATAAACGCTCAAAATCGTAAAAAAATGAAACAATTTACTCATCACCTCTCTCAACTCAAGCTGCCTATTTCTAAACCACGTTAATAAACCACAAGTTGTACCTTAACACATTTCGTAAACCACATATTCAGAAAAGTCCGTATTTTATTACTAAGTGGAACATGAATAGCTTGTATTACTTTTTTGGCATAAAAATAATCTAAATTAGTCAAAATATTTTGACTAAATATTGCGCTACTGCTACCTACTATATAGGTACCTACTACCTTAGTAACTTGGTAACTTTGTCAGTCACCAACTATTTTGATGCTACCTACAAAGAGCATCAAAATAGTTGGTGACTGACAGGTTAGGCTCCGGTCTTGGTAAGTAATATAATCAAATACAGTAGGTCATAAGACCTAACATTACTACCAAGACCTAAAAGTACCTATTGTTTAATATGTATCTACTCAGAGATGATTTTTAATTAAAGGAGATTAAATACATATATGTTATTCAACTACAAATAAAAAAATTAGATCTATTTCAGTTTACACATTTTTTTTCGTTTAATTTTAATAAAACATTAAAGTTTTTAAGCATTCAACTTTATTTAATTTTCTTCACTTTATTATTTTCTGATATTTAGGTAGGTATGGTGTTTCAGGTTGGTAACAGGAAATAAGAAAACCACACCTCTCCAAAAACTCTGCTGGTGATTCACATCTGTAAGTTTAAATATGAAACATGATAAAAACACTTAAATTAAAAACTTAATGTCTGGGAGACCGAGTTTTGCTCTGGAAACATATAATAACCCAAAAATGCGCGTTTTCCCAGAGATAAAACCTAGCTAGATCGATTTTGCGCCCCCGTAAACCTCCATATAGCAAATTTCATCTAAATCCGTTTAGAGCCGTTCCCGAGATCCCCGAAATATATATACATATAAATAAATAAATAAATATACAAGAATTGCTCGTTTAAAGGTATTAAAACTTATAAATAAATTATTAGCCCTAAATCCTGGTAGTGAGTGTAGTGACCTACCAAGTGCGGTAGGGTGCCCTTCTGCAGGCTGGCCGCTTGCCCCGCTGGATAAGAATGCTGATCCGCATCATCAAAAGCATACAGATATAAAGCGCTTTGACAGCTCCTCATAGAGGCAACGCGCGTTAGGCCGCACGCCATAAATCTAAGCTAAAGTCTTAAATTCGAGATCATGAACATGAAATATTGTTCGCTATAATATTAAAATCATAGGTATTAGACCTATGATTTTACTATTATAGCGAAAAGTTAGCAGGAGACGGCCGTGCCGTGGTCGTGATAGGTACAGCATGCGTGGACCAGACAAGCAAACCCTGAATTATGTCCCTACCTATTTTACTATACCTTTGTTCACCATTATGTTCACCTATGTATATTTGCTCTTCTTTCCAAGATAATCATCTTTTTCAAAATGTAACCCGTATAATCGGGCTGTATAATTGCCTCAATTTTTTTTACACAAAGTTGTATGTAATCTTAATTCGATAATTAATGATGTTTTACATATTTATCATATACTATTTTGCAAATTTTTCTTGGATATTACGTTGTTTATTTCGATTGACGATTACTATGACAGCGTTTTTTTTTTCTTTTTTGGCATTTACTACAGTAGCCAGTGTCATGTCGATATAAAAACACTTTAAAAATGGAAAGGTTGAGTCCTCAATACAGTGACATTATAACTCAAACAAGAACCATCCAAAGGGGGGTGGGGGGAAATTTCGTTATCTGCCTCTCTATCACTCTTGCATATACGAGCGAAATTTAATGGTGGCAGATAACGAAATTGGTATCGCGGCAGGCCCTCTTTAAACAAACCGCCTTGATTCATCAATGTTATATTTATTAGGAACAAACGTTGACTGCCGACTGTTCTATATATTATACTACTCTTTGCTGCCCACTTCTAGCGCTGGCGGTACACCGCGAAAATCAGTAAAATGCTGCAAATGGTGTTAAAGGTCTGAAAATCGGTACGATTGATCTTTAGGACATTTGAAACAATTTGACCCGAAGCGCCAACAAATAAAAAAAACGAGAGGAGTTATGACGTCATGTTTTTTTGTATGAAATAAAAAAAAATGTTTAGAAACCTATCGTGTATGGTATTAAACGAAAGGGCTTTCTGAGCCAATGCTAAAAATATATCACATAGTTACATTTCAGTCATTTTGTTTAAATTATAATAAAAATAGTTTTCAAAACATACCAAGTTTGGGCTTCTCCAGATACAATACCATAAATTTTTTTTGTAAAATATACCTCAAATTATCCCTAATATCCTCATATCTAACCCGAATAAAGCAATTTTGAAATTATTTACATTTAGGTTTTTTTTTTAATTTTTCAATTTTACAAAGTGTAATAATAGCCCTGCCGAATTACTCAATACGAGTAATAATGTCATTCGGGTAAAATAAGAGTATTGAAACTTGCTTTTTCTACTCCCGTACTTTTATTTGTCATTTAAAGGGTCGTGCACACACCTTTAAACCCCTAACTTATAGTTATCAACACAAGTCTTTAGTCTATTCCCCAAAAAAATATTTGTGCATACACGCAGTATCTTTTTGGCACTTTTACGATACTTCGTGTAATCACCACTTAAAAAATATTGTATGGAATACATTGTTTCCAATCTAATTTTAATTGTCATTTCTGACAGATGAGTAAACCATACACATGTTTTGGTTAATGGTACGATTATTTTCATCTTTATAGGGCTGTATCTCCTAAACCGTGCGTCGTAGCACAAAAATAATCAAATTTTCGTTCCCCTTTGAAATTCCTAAGTAATATTTAGAAAACACAAAAAACAAAAAAAAATAAAGATTTTTTTTATAGGGTTGTATCTTCTAAACCGTGCGTCGTAGCGCAAAAATATTAAAATGTTCATTCCTCTGTAAGAAACCCTAATTAATATTTAAAAAAAAACACAAAAAAGAGATTAAAAAACACAAAAAAGAAACTTTATAATGCTGTATCTCCTAAACCGTGCGTCGTAGCGCAAAAATAATCAAATTTTCGTTCCCCTTTAAGAAACCCTTAAGTAAGATTTAAAAAACACAAAAAAAGAAAAAAAAAAGAAAAAAAAAGAAAAAGAGGAAGAAAAATATTTATAGGGCTGTATCTCCTAAACCGTGCGTCGTAGCGCAAAAATAATAAAATTTTCGTTCCCCTTAAGAATCCCACGCACTGAACAACCTTGATAGGTTGGTTAGGTTTAGTGTAGTTGGTAGTATTGTTTCATGTCCTAATGTGATCATTAGGACATGAAACAATCATCATCATCCATTTTTATTATTATTTCATTGCATTTCAAAGTAAGTGCTTGGTCGTAGAAAAAGTATTGTATGCAACGTTGTTTAACTGAGTCAAAAAATACTAGTGGCGTCTTTATTAACAATTTTCGGTTGTTGTTTGTTGTTATTGTTACTCACGCCACTCGCCTTTTTTGACCTCTCTTAAACAACAGTTGCATAAAATACTATTACATGTTCCTTTGGTAATATCTAAGCTTTAAGTAAGAAAAAGTTCTGATGAGTGAGGGGTGGAGAACTCGGGAAAGGGGGGACGTTAAAGGTGAATTTTTTCGGTTAATTCTTTCTTAATTATTACATAGACAATTTTTACTACGACTTATAGATTCCGAGATATAAGCGACTTTCTGAAAAAAACCGTTATATATTAATTTTATGCTTTCTTTTTAAATATTTAATTGAGAGATTCATAGATCACACTATGTAAAATTGAAAAATAAAAAAAAACCTAAATGTATATAATTTCAAAATTGCTTTATTAGGGTTAGATATGAGGATATTAGGTATAAGATTAGAGGTATATTTTACAAAAAAAATTTTACCGTATTGTATCTGGAGAAACCCAAACTTAATTGGTATGTTTTGAAAATTATTTATATTATAATTAAAAAAAAAATACTGAAATGTAATGATGTGATATATGTTTGGAATCGGCTCAGAAAGCCCTTTCGTGTAATACCAAACACGATAGGTTTTTAAACAATATTTTTTTATTCCTTACAAAAAAAGATGACGTCATAACTCCTCTCGTTTTTTTAGGGTTCCGTAGCCAAATGGCAAAAAACGGAACCCTTATAGATTCGTCATGTCTGTCTGTCTGTCCGTCTGTCTGTCCGTCTGTCTGTCCGTCTGTCTGTCCGTCCGTATGTCACAGCCACTTTTCTCCGAAACTATAAGAACTATACTGTTGAAACTTGGTAAGTAGATGTATTCTGTGAACCGCATTAAGATTTTCACACAAAAATAGAAAAAAAAACAATAAATTTTTGGGGTTCCCCATACTTTGAACTGAAACTCAAAAATTTTTTTTTCATCAAACCCATACGTGTGGGGTATCTATGGATAGGTCTTCAAAAATGATATTGAGGTTTCTAATATCATTTTTTTCTAAACTGAATAGTTTGCGCGAGAGACACTTCCAAAGTGGTAAAATGTGTGTCCCCCCCCCCGTAACTTCTAAAATAAGAGAATGATAAAACTAAAAAAAATATATGATGTACATTACCATGTAAACTTCCACCGAAAATTGGTTTGAACGAGATCTAGTAAGTAGTTTTTTTTTATACGTCATAAATCGCCTAAATACGGAACCCTTCATGGGCGAGTCCGACTCGCACTTGGCCGCTTTTTTTTATTTGTTGGTGCTTCGGGTCAAATTGTTTCAAATGTTCTACAGATCAATCGTTCCGATTTTCATACCTTTAACATCATTTGCAGCATTTTACTGAATTTCTCGGTGTACCGCCAGCGCTATATAGGTATACTTGGTCAACCAGATCTTGACAGTAGAAAAAGGCGGCAATTTTGAAAAATGTAGGCGCGAAGGGAGATCGTCCCATGGAAGATTTGAATTTCGTGCCTTTTTTTACTGACAAGATTTGGTTGACCAGCTATATACATATTATACTACTCTTTGCCTACGCCTTTGTTTTAAACTTTTTTTTAACAAGTTTTCACAGACAATTAATAATTTGACATAGACACATCAAGGCGGTTTGTTTACAAAGGGGCCTATCGGGAAGTGCGAAAATCGAAACTCAGCTGTTTGCCTCTTTATCGCTCGAATATGCAAGAGTGATAGAGAGGTTAGATAACAAAATTTCTAATTTCTGACTGTATTTTTCTTTAAATATTTTCAAATATAATTAAGTTGCGTTGTTTTATCACAAAGTTAAAAAGACTTAAAAGACCACTGTCTGTATCATCACCATCAGATCAGCTCGATGGTAACCATAAAAATATTGTATTATATCACCCATATTACATATTATGTACTTATGTAAATTTTCAGCTTCATTGAACACCCGAGAAGTGGGTCAAATCTAGACACGCGGTAGCGTGTCCAGCCAAGTTCAAAGAAAAAGGAACTGGCGACGCAGCAACCGTGTGTAATATTACACGAACCATTTCGAGCTACTTTTGACCCCTTCACAACTTGAAACCTACTTAACCTACACACATGAAATTTGGCACATGTATTCAAGTCCCTTAGCTTGTTCAAAATACACTATTTCATAAACATAGCTCAAACAGTTATTGATAAATTAACCTTTAAAAACCGGCATTTTTGTGACTGACTGACATATAGATCAAAAACCTAACCCACTTCCAGGTGACCTAGAAACTTGAAATTTGGCATCAAGGTAGACTATTAGGTGTATATAGAAGGAAAAATGTGAAAATTGGAAATGATTGATATTTTGATGGAAAAAAATAATTAATACTTATAGACCAAAAACCTAACCCACTTCTAGATCACTTAGAAACTTGATATTTGGCATCAAAGTAGACTATTAGGTGCATATAGAAGGAAAAATGTGAAAACTGGAAATTATTGATATTTCGATGGAAAAAAAAATAATTAATACTTATAGACCAAAAACCTAACCCACTTCTAGATGAGTTAGAAACTTGATATTTGGCATCAAGGTAGACTATTAGGTGCATATAGAGGGAAAAATCTGAAAACTGGAAATTATTGATATATCGATGGAAAAAAAAAATACTTATAGACCAAAAACCTAACCCACTTCTAGATTACTTAGAAACTTGATATTTGGAATGAAAGTAGACTATAAGGCGTATACAAAAGAAAAAATGTGAAACTGAAACTTTTTGACAATTAACCGCGCGTTAGCGAGGGTCTCCTTTTCAGCTTAGGCAAACTGCTTTCATGATGAATACTATAGTAATTTCTGTACAAAAAGTAATGATATCCCAACAAAAACATAAATGTGAAATGAGAGCCAAGTTCAATATTGAGAATATGTGTCGTTGTTAACTCGCCGACAAAAGAATTGAGATCTATATGGGTGCCAAGTTCTGTGCTGTGTAGAAAATCCTGAAATTATAAAGGATTTGTCTTGGCTAGTTTTTACGTATAGGCATATAGGTAATATATATTTTTCTGTTAGTTTTTCAAAAACTTGGTTTGTTGTTAAAAACTAGCCAAGACAAATCCTTTATAATTTCAGGATTTTCTACACAGCACAGAACTTGGCACCCATATAGATCTCAATTCTTTTGTCGGCGAGTCAACAACGACACGTATTCTAAATATTGAACTTGGCTCTCATTTCACATTTATGTTTTTGTTGGGATCTAATTTGCATGATTTGATTGGAATCACATTGGAACAGACAGACAACCAACGGGACAGATGAAACTAAGTAAAAACTTGAAAAAATGTGGCTTTTTCAATTTCTATTGCAACTTCAGATGAAAACGGGGTCTCTATTGTTTCCCAGATAGTTTTAAGCCATAATGTATTGTTTGCTCGAATTTTCGTTAGTCATAATTCATTTGGTTCAGAAACGCGTCACTTTTCAGGATTGCCATAAAACAAATCTAACCTAACCTAACCTATCTATAGGATAACCTAACTAAAATCTTGAAATGTTAACGGTTTCAGTTTTATGAGTAATGATAATATGACAAACAATACATTATGACTTAAAACTTTATGGGAAACAACGGGACCCCATGAAAACGTCCTTATTGAAGCATAAGGACCCTTAATTTATGGAAAGCCACATATAACAACCAATTCGAGGCTACTAGGTGGCAAAATACGACTCAATACGAGTAGGTAGGTCAAATACACGAGAGTAAGGATTTATATTTGGCCAAATATTCTTGTGACAAAGTTATTCTTCCTCGCGTTATCTCGATTTTGCCACGGATCATGAGAACCTATTATTCGCTTGACAATTAATCCCAAGGATTGGCGTAGGCACTAGTTTTTCCGAAAGCAACTGCCATCTGACCTTCCAACCCAGAGGGTAAACTAGGCCTTATTGGGATCTGTTAGGCTGTTCAAGTTTAAAGTTACCTACTCGTAAGTCTCGTAACACAACATATAAGTTTCACATAACAAAATTACTTACATATACCTAAACATATTACTTTTCTAAAAAAAGGACTGAAATCTAGTGCTGCGAAGAAACGGTATTTTTGTTTGGCTTTTTTGTTGCTATTTTGGCATATGGATACATGGTAGAAGAAGTAAGTATGGAATCCTCCTCCGTTTTGCGTGGTCCGACGCACCTGGCCGGGTTTTCGCGATTTTCCGTCAATGTCTGTCAATACCTTATTTCTTACGAACACCTAAAATAATAAGTTTAAAATTAACCTCAATGTCTCCAGTTTGCTGTTCATTCAAACTGACAAAATCCAAATTTCTGAGGCAATATACGACCGCTGTCTTATATAAGCCATTAAAATTCATCATGAATAACCCCACGTTGCGTTGTTATAAATTTAATTAAATAAATAATTATTGTATTTAATTTATAACAACTAATTAGGCATAGCGTCCAATTTAGAATATGACACAGGCACTAGTTCTTACGAATTTTACCTTAATTTATTAATCAAAGGACCTGAGGTAAAAGTGAGAAGAGGTTAATAAGCAGATGCACCAGCTAGTCGCCGACGCTCCGCTTCCCCCGGGATTAGCCCTTAAGCCTGCACCTAACAGACTGGCTCATAGGGGGCTATGAGCTTGCTGTTGCGTCAATTTTCATTTTTAGAAAAAAAAACTAGTCTACTAACTACTAACAACACAATAAATGCTTATTTTGCCGCATTCTTCACTATCTCTCCCTATTTCACTGCCATCTAACCCAGAGGACAAAAATATAGCTTATTGTGGCTACTGGCTACTCCGTCTTCCTCATGACTCATGATATTTTACTTCACCATAAAGTAATTGGTGTAATATCAAATGATATTTTTCACACAAGTTACAAGAAGTTCATTGCTAAGAGCCGGGGTTAGGACCCACGACGATTGGTTTAAAATTTAAACTTTATATATAATTTGTTACCTAGTAATTATACTAAATCTGTTTTCTTTTTGACATTTAGTGGTATATGTATTGCTGTATGTTTATTGTCAAGTTTTTTTTAATTCTGGACAATTGTCATATATTCGTTTTCATGATAGATCTACACCAACGCAACTGCATGTCATGTTCTTGCGGTTTATTTTTATAACGCCAAGATCGAAATTTGACTGTTAACTCCATCTTGCGTCGAGTAGGGGAATCAAAAAACTATAGAAAATAGAAATGCAGTTTACTCTATGCCATAGAATCCCCTTTTAAATGTCATAAATCCAAACATGGCGGCCATACCAATAGACAACCAAGTCTAGCGATGAAATGATTTGTTTACATGAGATTCACTGACAGGTGACACACTTTACCTATTCGACAACCCATGATTGTTCAGATTCAAATGAACTTCAACATGCGACGTCAAAAGTGGCATGTCGAATAAGGCCCCAGGGAGGGGGGTTTAAGAAATGAACGAAGTGAGAATAGGATCACACGAGTGTTTTAATGCCTAATTATTTACAGTTACATAATATTTTTATATACAGGTGACAGTCCTGTTCGACCTGGAAGGCTTTAACATCCGCCAGTACGCGTGGAAACCGGCTGCAGAGATGGTCTTCACCCTACTGCAGCTGTACGAGGCCAACTACCCTGAGATACTCAAGTCCTGCTTCATTGTTAACGGTAAACATTTATTTATTTACTTACAGTCAGCAGCAGAAGTTGCTAAGCGGGCGACGTGTTCAAAATTACCTTGACACGCTCTTATATTTTCTTAACAATAAGGTCGCGTCAAGATCATTTTGAACACCTCGCACGCTTAGCAACTATTGCTGCTGACCGTACCTACCTACTACAAATATTTGACTACTAAGTATGAACCAATGCACCGAGTACCTAACTAATAAACATGGGTACCTAACAATTTAATCATCATAAGGCCTTTAACATCTTGACAGATGATTTATGCAGCGTCTGTATGCGAGGGACAATATAAGTAGGTAGGTAGTACGTTAGGGTATGCAATCTCGATCTCGCAATTTCGAGATCTCGCACGAATTTGCGAGATTCAATCTCGTTGACAGGGAATCTCGATTTATGTAATCTTGGTCGAGATCTTGATTAAAATTTTTGAGATCACGGCGTCCTGTTAAACACTGGATGGATTTGCCCTCGCGTTACCTAACACTTCGGTTCCATTACAGTCGCCAAGTACTGATTGAAAATTGCCCCAATTACTTATTATACATGTGGTACCTGAGCGTTTTCCAAAAAAAGTGTACATTTCATTCATGTCTTCAAAATATTGACTTCTTGGGCTCATTTTACTCAGAATCATTTTGTACATTCATGCCTCATACATAAAAAAATGTGTCCAAAAAATTCCTTTCCAGATCGTCACATTCTTGTATGAATTTTTTTTTATTTGTATGAACGTGACGCACTGGAAAAAAAAATTTTCGTACAAAATTTTGGGACACATTTTTTCATGTATGAGGCGTGAATATACAAATGATTCTGAGTAAAATGAGCCCAAGAAGTCAATATTTTGAAGACATGAATGAAATGTACACTTTTTTTGGAAAACGCTCACCTACAGGAAGTCTTGCTGTTCTGTCACCAATATCACCATACCGCAGGTTCAATAGATTACCCCTACACAAGTAAGTATCACCTCTATCTATCTATATCGCTCGACTCACGACTACTTAAGGATGCCTCACGTTAGACCGGGCCGTGTCCGGGCCGGAGCTTCCGGCGCTTCGTTTTCTATGGAAAGCATCAAGCAGTCACGTGATTCACTGTTAACATCCGTTTTTTTACAGTGAGAATTCCGTATCCATAGGTATAATACTTAGTCAATGGCAATAACAATTAAAGGAGACGATTATGTGAAGGGTGTGTGAGCATCCTGCTTTAGTTCTCAATCATTTACACAACTTTGTTGCGAGTGTAGGTAAACGTTAACGAGTTCCTTTAAAATAACAACCTTGAAGCGACCATGGTTTACATAGGTCGAACTGCATAAAATGTAGGTACCTACATAAATATTAACACTAGAGTGCTAAGTGCCTATCTTGTCACGTCTTGTAGCTAAATATTAGGTACTAAATACTTATGAATAGAAGATAAAACTGCAATCCAATTAGCACATATTCATTAAAATGTTATGTTTATTTAAATAACATTTTTTGATATTAAATTGTTTTTATCAATTAACACCTATCACGGTCATCCGACTACTATGTAGATAGAATACTCTTTATTGGCACACCTAGTTAAAAGATACAAAATAGAAGAAAAGAAACAATTAATTAAATGTAGAGGCAGGCAACAGGCGGTCTTATCGCTAAAGAGTATAAACTAGAGGTAGGTAATAGGTATTAGGTACCTACTAGACGATAGGTTAGGTACCTATTGTCTAGTAGGTACCTAGGTGGAGTGTAGAGTACAGACATTTGACGTTATTCTATTCGAAATATGTAACATATTGAGGAGGATTGCCTCACGGCGCCCCTCTCTACTGTCTACGACGCCCTAGGGTGCCGCGGCGCACAGATTAGGAAATCCCTAACCTAAGTACATACTTAGGTTAGGGATGGGACCAAACACATGTTTGGTCAAGTAAACAACAAGATCTCTCTTCGTTCCAGCCCCCAAAGTATTCTCCCTCGCATTCTCCGTGATCAAGAAGTTCATGCACGAGTACACCATCTCCAAGATCAAGATCTACGGAACAGACACCAAGAAATGGCAAGCACAAGTTCTAACGTTGATCGACAAAGACCAACTGCCGGTTCACTATGGCGGGACCGTGGTAGATGACAATGGGGATCCACGGTGTAGTCTTATTGTAAGTATCTAGAATTCTAGACTCTAGACTAGAGGTATCACCTAATGTTACTAAGTTAAACTAGGTAAAGTATAGGACACCATCTCCAAGATCAAGACTTAAGGTACAGACAACAAATAGTAGGTAGGCGCAAATTCTCACGCTGATCGACAAAGATCAACTAGCTGCCGGTTCACTATGGCGGGACCGTGGTAGATGACAATGGGGATCCACGGTGTAGTCTTATTGTAAGTATCTAAGTATCACGTAATGTTACTAAGTTAAACTAGTTAAAGTAAGGACACCATCTCCAGGATCAAGATCTACGGAACAGACACCAAGAAATCGCAAGCACAAGTTCTCACGTTGATCGACAAAGATCAACTGCCGGTTCACTATGGCGGGACCGTGGTAGATGACAATGGGGATCCGCGGTGTAGTCTTATTGTAAGTATCTAAGTATCACGTAATGTTACTAAGTTAAACTAGGTAAAGTATAGGACACCATCTCCAAGATCAAGACTTACGGTACAGACAACAAATAGTAGGTAGGCGCAAATTCTCACGCTGATCGACAAAGATCAACTAGCTGCCGGTTCACTATGGCGGGAGCGTTGTGGGTGACAATGGTTATTGTAAGTATCTAGAGGTATCACGTAATGTTACTAAGTTAAATAGTTAAAGTTAAGAAGCCCATCTTCAAGATCTACGGGACAAACACTAACTAATAGTAGGCACAAGTTCTCATGCTGATCGACAAATAGCAAAACTACCGGTGAACTATGGCGGGACCATTGTAGATGACAATGGAGATCCACGGTGTAATCTTATTGTGAGTAGACACATATAAGTATTGAGTTCAGAACGGGCAAGCAAACAGTGCCTTATTTATTTATTTATTTATTTATCGTATGGCATTTATTTTACACTGTTCATTCATGCATAGTTACATAGTTTATAATCTAAATCTACATTTTTCCAAGTAAGTAATGGCTGCTCTCGTTATGGTCTTAAAGTCTTCCACTGGGCCATCGTACTTTGTTAGTGGGCACTCCAGAACAGTGCCTTAAACGATACGACGACTTACTCACGACAGAGACAAGTTAATTCTCTTTGCTCACGATAAACGACAAAAGACAAGCTACGACCGCCATAGTGAACTGCCGTATGGTCCCGGGATCATTGTAGATGTAGATGACAATGGAGATACACGATAAGCACGACATATACATATAGACTTATTTTAAGTAGGTATACATTAGATAGATATGTTAACAATGAGAAAAACTTAAAAAAGAAATGATTTACTTAGTTTCATACAATTTCGATATGAGCTTTTGCTAAGCAAAAGAGACATTTGTGCTGTTTGATAATGTAAATTATCCAAGTCTAATACCAATATCTGTCTTCTTTTTTCAGGTGAAACCAGGAGGGAAGGTGCCGAAGAGTTGCTACTCGCGAAACACGACCGGAGACTCCGAAAAAGAGTTCAAAAGAGTCACCATCAAAACGGGGGAAAAACACGCCGTCGACATGCTGTGCGGGGAGGGGGAAAGCGTGCTTAAGTAAGTTCTGGGCTTAAGTCTCGCTTTAAGCAGCGGGCTCAGCACGGTTCCATTTTTGTCGACTGTCACTATGCCCGTCACTTTCGCATTTACATACTTGTTAGAGCGTGACAGGCATATGGTGACAAACGATAAAAATGCGACCGTGCTACTAGGGCAGGGGTTGGCTTAAGCCTCTCCCTCCCTTAAAAAATGAGAAAGCCTACTTTAAAGGAGGGGTCTCTGCAAACTTTTTGACCTGAGGACTCCGTTGTTTGGAGATCCCGGTATAGAGTATAGACTAATACAAAAAAAATATTGGGTAAACTATACTGTTAAAGTAGATGGCGCAGTAGATACGGGGCTACACGTTCACGTACGTTTATGATGATGTGTAAGGTACACAACAATAAGTAAGTTAGGTACACAACGTAAGTTAAACGTTGTTTACCTAACTTACTTTTTTCGGCAGAATAAATGAAAGAAATATTGGGCATTCGTGAACGTGCCGAAATAGAAATGAATCCTTTGAAACTAATTAAAATGGAACTGAGTTATCGTGGTTGGAAGCCTGTTAGCGTTTATCAGTCAATCGCATGTTCTCATATGGGTTTAATAATTGTTTTCTATAAAGATCTTGCCTTGACTGTCATTCTAAATTTTAACCACAGACTTGTAATTGTCGCTCGCGCTTGACAGACAGCTGAAGTGTGCGAAAAGGAAGCCCTCGCGTATATGAACATCGCATGAGTGCGAAAGAGTCAGACTACAAATGAGAAAACGTGACCATTTTGGAGTTTGACAACGGCCGCGGACGGCCAAGAGCGTATCACCGTAATTTTCAATTTGAAAAATATACACAAATTCGGAAGAAAACTATTTGATTAAGTAATACAATGAAGATAGTGTCTTGTAGTGTACCGGATTTCAGTGTCACGGGGCCAAATAAACCTAGCAAATACTCATTTCAGAGGAATTATTATATTCCGAGCGAAATTTTTTTGACGATATTTTGTCAAATTAACAGCATAAAAAGTGTAAGAAGCCGGTTTATACAGTTAATTATAAGTTTTTCTTCCTTCGTGTGCTAATATTTTATCATATTACTCAATAATTTAAGATATTTTGTGTAAAAACATAAACTGTTACTTTACGCTAGGGCTTGACAAAATGTTCATCAGATGACAGTATCGCTAACTTGTCGGTATATTAATAGCTATGTAATAATTTCTTCACAAGACATCATTAAGATATTAACCTTTATAACCGACTTCAAATAATAACGATTGTAATACCTTTTTGAAGGTGCATATGTTTAGCAGTAACTTCACTTTCCAACACAGTAAGAGTTAGACTAAGATAAGTCTGTAACGATTTTGATAGCACACGGAGTTCAAGTGTTATTTATACGTCATAATGTCGTAAATTTTAACGTTTGAAAAAAAAACCGGCCAAGTGCGAGTCGGACTCGCGTTTCAAGGGTTCCGTACATTAAGTCCGACTCACGCTTGACCACATTTCTGATAGGTTTTCCTGTCATCTATAGGTAAAGAACTATTTTGTGTATTTTTTTCAAAATTTTAGACCCTGTAGTTTCGAAGATAAGGGGGGGGGGGGGATGGTCATTATTTGCCTATTTTCTTGAATAACTGCGAAACTATTTAATCTAAAATTATAAAAAATATATTTTGAGATTCTTACAATGAGCTCTTTCATCTGATATGTAACACGATATAGTTTGAAAAAACTTTATTTTTTAATTTTCTCATTTACCTCCCAAAAATGGCCTCCATATTTAAAATTCATTTGTTTACGTTACACGTCCATCTTTGGGTCATAAACTTACATATGTGTGCAAATTTCAACTTAATTGGTCCAGTAGTTTCGGAGAAAATAGGCTGTGATAGACGGACGGACAGACAGATAGACAGACGCATGAGTCGAATTTAAACTGTTGTGAGACATGCTAACATTGAATAATTTTACGGTTTAGACTCACTTGTTTTAAGTCACTCGCGCGACATGTTTCGGAGAGCCTAGGTCTCCTTTCTCAAGCACTAACAACAGCGCGCGCAGCGTGCGACGCAGCGTGCCGCAGTACGCGATACACGGCCGTCGTGAACGCTGCTCGCACTGTTAGTGCTTGAGAAAGGAGACCTAGGCTCTCCGAAACATGTCGCGCGAGTGACTTAAAACAAGTGACTTTAAGACGCATGAGTGATCCTATTAGGGTTCCGTTTTTTCCTTTTGAGGTACGGAACCCTAAAAACGGTAATTTACAAACAAACAAACAAATTTACAAACTTATAACTAGGTAAATATAAAAATTAAGGGTAGGTATATAATTATATGCTATTAGGCCATAGGTACCCGGCTAAATATACCTAGTACGCTGCTGGCGTTTCCTCTTTGCACCGCTAGCGAAATACGCTGGATAATACGTTTAAAATAACACATTTGAAAAAGTTGTCGATAAAGCAACCAAACACCGACAGATTATTAATATGTTGTAACATGACATCACTATTTTTGATCTCACATAGACAATTTACGCACACACTTGCATTTCATTTTTGGTCGCACTTTTGAAGATTGACAGTTGTTCTTGTCTATTCTAATTCTATGATTTTAACATGCTTTTCCAATTGTTTTCAAATGTTTAAAATTAAAATTACTGTAAACCACCTGTTTATTATACAGTGTGTAAGTCCAATACGGGCAATAAATTAAATCAGATATAGAATTTACCCGTCTAATCATGAATTAAGAAGTTTTTTTAAGTTACACTTAATTATGACCCCGTAATTATTTATTTTTCACATGTACCGAGCAGCAATGTACTGCAAACATTAAGAAACATAATATGGCATGACATTACGAGATAAGAGCTTTTTATTGTAACTGCCAACAAGCGTTGACAGTTACTTTAAAAAGCTCGTATTCCGTAACTTGTGTGGTGTATTACATTGCGGGCCGAATTATTTTGTATGGTTAAAATTTTCATTGCATTTCTAAGTCAAATCTATCTCAATATACTTTTTAGATCCTATGCTAACAACAGTTTAAATATTCGCCCGTATTGGATTTACACACTGTATAACGTCTACTTTAAGCTACAATTTGTGGAAGAGCGGTGTTCTCTTAACACAAGTATTTAAAATACTTAAAAAGAGGCACCGGATCAAATATTGTAATTTAAATTAAGTTAACGAATAAATCATTTTTTTTTATTTTTTTTTTCCAGGTGGGAAGCAGGTGTGGATCACCACGAGATCAAGTTTGTGATCAAGCGGAAAGACGAGGAAGGTGCCGAGAGTGTTGTCTACGGTCCCAAGAAGATTGCCGAGGGGCCAGTGGATGTCGGCATTATGCCTATCACTGGGCCTGCAACTTGTAAGTATACTTCATCTTAAAAGACCAAAGGAGAAGAGCAATGTAAGGTGAACTGGCAGTTTGTGCCTGTCGACCACTGACGCCTGCTACTCTTGATGACCTTGCCTATACAGGGTGCTTCCTGTAACAGGAGCAATAAATTAAACTAAAGGCTGTACTCCTTAAACTGACCAACATTTGTTCAGCAACTTTTGAAAATAACTCATGTTTTGATTTTTATTACACTTTAAAGTTTATTCTAAGACGCAATGTATTGCAAATTTTCTTATGTTTAAAGCGTGACAAGCAATGTCAAACACACTGATGTCAGCGTACATTGAAGGCAATATTTATTTTGTATGAAAAAGAGGAAGTCTAAAGGATTCATAATTTTTAAAAGTTGCTGAACAAATGTTGGTCAGTTTGAGGAGTACAGCCTTTAGTTTAATTTATTGCTCCTGTTACAGGAAGCACCCTGTATATGTATAGTGTATCAAAGGACTGTTCCATTTCAAACATAGACAGAGAGATTCATACTATCTTTGTCTTACACTAGTACTAGCACCCAAAAGAAAAGGATGAGTATAGTTTTTTTGGTTCCTGTTTACTGACAAGATTTGGTTGACCAGCTATGGGTACCTAGGTACCATAGACTAGGAATCCTCTAGACGGACTTTAGAGCAATTCTTTCATGAAACCGATGCTGCCAAAAATACGGGGGTGCGGGGGGACGAGGTGAGCGAATCCCGTGCCGTGATTGGTCCGTTCAAAGACACGGACCAATCATGGCACGGGATTGACTCGAAGATGGAGTAAAACTACCGTATAAGTGGCAGAGGGGGTAGCGTTACTATGCTCAGTCTAGAGGATGTCTTGTCTGTGTTAGGTACCTACATAAAGTCTACACTGTAGCAGGGATCGGATACCGGTATTTTTCGTATGGGAACGAAAACGGTATTTTTTCGTTATTTCATTTCTAATTGGACAATCGAATAATACGAAGTCGTTACCTAAACACACAACTGAGTCCTACATTTCGAGTATAAAATAATTTGAAAAATATGGTTATTTCGAAGTTTTCGCTAAAAACCGGTTCCGATCCCTGCACCGTAGACTCCATTGTCGCCCACAATGGTCCCGCTATTGTGAACAGGCAGTTGGTCTGCAGATCAGTCTCAGTGGCAGTGTTGGCTGAAAGTTAATGCAAATTGAAAATGCTGGCCATTAACCATTATAAATTGAATCGTAAACTATAATCGTCCGATACGGTTTAAGGTTCAATTTATAATGGTTAATGGCCAACATTTTCAATTCGCATTAACTTTCGGCCAACACTGCTCAGTGGAGTCTCAAAAATATCAAAATATAAACACCAAATCTTCTTATTGCTTTATCGACTGGTGACTGGTGGTGACAAAGGACCTTTTTGAATTATTGACCATTCAAGCTTTCAAGTTTCAAGGCGTCAAATGTGACATTTAAAACGACACGAGAAGAATTAAGCATTGATTCGAAATCCTCTGAAACTTATATTCGTTGATTATTTTATGTTACAGATTCAGTGATATTCGACAACAAGAGCTCCTTCCTAAGAAGCAAGAAGGTATTTTATCACGTCATCGTGTCCGTGCCCGAGCGAGATCTCAACATGAACGTCGAGCCCGACGACGATAAATAACCTGAACCATAGACAAAATAGACTGTAGGATAATTGCATTGTGATACTTTTTAACTGATAAATAGATTTTGCATTCATTTCATGGCAGGATGGCAGGTCAATCACGTCACCATTGCATGCGATTTACGTTACATTGCGGCATTTGATTGATCGATTGAATTCGTAGCACCTAAAGTCATTTTTTTTATTCGGTAGACTAAAATGACATTTCATATTATGAAATGTTATTTTATGTTCATATTATGAAATGTCATTTTAGTCTACCGAATAAAAAAACAGACTTTACTTAGGCGGCAATTATTTAAATCGCATGCAATTTGTTGCAATGTGAGTATAGCCTTTAAAAACCGCCTAAATTTGCTTTGTTAAATTAAATTCGCTCAATTGTTTAAAATGAACGAAATGAACCCGTGCAATCATGCCTAAATGACTTTTGTACTGCAAAAATTGATCTCTAATGTTCACATTTCTTATGATAGATAGACTATGATTTTATTTTGACTATTATTGAGTTTTTTGTTTGATTGTTTATTTTGCTACGTAGCTACATAAAGTTTCTGTGATAAATTGGATACGTGCAGCGTGCACTACTGCTCCAATTAGGGTAAATTATCCAATTATTGGCACAGATAAATAACTAAGTACAGTAATTGTTTTTTTTTTGTGAGTACACTAAGTCGAATCACCACATTTAAATTGCGATACATTGTTAGTTCGCTCTGTTGCTTTCTGTTACAGACAAATGTTAATATTATGAAGTTGTTTTGCGTAGAGACATGGGCGTCGACCATATATTATTATATGTTCTGTATTTTGAATGGTTAGCGAGAAAAAAGTATGCTAATATGTTTGCAATCGAATGTAAAAGCTGAAAAATTGCATACGCACGTTATGCATCAATTCCATTCATAATGTGGGTATGCACTCTTGCAGCTGTGTGTACCTATACCTAACTAAAGAAATAAACGACATTATTATAATATAAAGTAATATTTAAGGGTATTCATGGTTGACATTTTTATACATGGTTAAATTAAACAAAATACTTTTATAGATCTGACTTTTATTGAGATATTTTTTACAAGTTTTTTATTTAATTAATAGTGTCGATCAGAGTTGAATAAATTGCCAGTTATATTTGAGTCTAAATGAGTCATCCAAAAAACGTCCTTGAATTTTTTTATTTTCATTTGGGACTCGAGGGGTAGGTAATTGCAATCAAAATGTATTTAGGTACCTATTGCAAATGCCCTGCATAGTTAACTTGGTCCGACACCTTACTTAAATAACGGACTCTAATGATAAAATTGATAAAGTGACTGATAACACAAACGCACTGGCCCAATAGGGAATATTACGCGAAACTCTGCGTAGGGGGCGCCACTCCCACAATCAGTCACAACTCACAATCTAGGGTCTAAGGGTCTACCGCAAACGAGAGAGTCTACATTTTGTTATCTAACCTCTCTATCACTCTTGCATATTCGAACGATAAAGTTAGTTGAGTTTCGATTTCGCGTTTCCCGGTAGGCCCTTTGTAAACAAACCGCCTTGATGTATCAATGTCATATTAATTTATTGTCTGTGAAAACTTGTCAAAAACAGTTTAAGGCATAGTATGTATAAGTTACTCTATGGTTTACTAAAGGCGCTAGTGCTGCACTCTGGCGGCAAAACATTGCAGTATAATACTTCCTATGAAGCTGCTTGTTCATTTTATGAAAAATTAAGAAGTTATAAGTACTCCAAATAACTTCCGTAAATTCTCGGGGTCATTCAGCTCGGTTTCCTCCAGTCTGTCTGCCTGCCACTTCAACAGCGTTGGAATGCGACGGATCTTCGACCGTGGGTCTGTCCTGAACACGCACTGAGGATCCCTGTAGCTGTAAAATATGTGTTACGAAAACAAGCGAAGTTTAAAAAAAACAACGGGTTGCACTCGGGGAGTGCCGGCAGAAGTGAAAACTCAATGACTAGTGCAAAATGCACTATGTATAATTAAAGTTAACGCCATCTAGCGTTAGCGTTAATTACTTGAAACCCCTAAGCACATCACTGTTAGTACTCGAGTTATATTAATACCAGTTAGAGCGAAACTCACTAGACGGCATTTAAATCAATAAAGAAAAACTCAATGACATTACATGTAACGTCATTGAGTTTTTCTTTATTAATTTAAATGCATTAAATGCCATCTAAATGAGTGGCCATCTAAATCCTACGGTCACGTGATCGTCTTACGCTGTCTCGAGTTTAACATTTTTTCCCCACCTCAAAAAGTGCACAGCGCCGCTAAAGTAGTTTTCACTTCAACAATGTTAGACAACTACAATTGGGGCACTAAAATCATCGTAGTTTTAGCTGACAGATAGGTACTTTTGAACTCGAACTGTAGAGATAAATCCCTATTTGGAAAAGTATTCCAGGGTATAGGATGACTCACGTTGTCACGTTGACCGGGCCGGATCTTTCATACTCATACTCATATTTTATTAATAATATAAATTACAGGTCAGGCTTACATGACTAATCTACATTGTAGGTAGATAAATACACAATTTTTTCGACGCGGCGCTTACTTTTCTATGACAGATGACAGGTGATCACGTGATACTTTCCATAGAAAACGAACCGCTGGAAGCTCCGGCCCGAACCCGGCCCGGTTTAACGTGAGTCATGCATGTATATAGGCGCCATAATGTGCAGTTTCATTCTCTACTATTGATGCCAATTTGTACCTTAGGGCTTTGCAATAAGGTTTACAAAATGTCAGTTAGCTGTGTGGACGGTGGTACCTTGAAATCCAACCAGAATCTCTTTCGCTTGATTAGATCGAGAGCAGAGATATAGGTAAGTACAGTCACCACACGGTATTGTTACGCCATTTAGGGTCCTAGCTAAATTGGTTGTTCCATTTCTTACGGTATGGAATGTCCAATTTAGCTAGAACCCTAAATGGCTTAACAATCACGGAGCGTGACTAACGCAAGAATAACATACGTCTCTTTCGATCTCTTTGCCCACAACTATTTACGTATACTTTACGAAGCAGATTGGGGATCCTAGTATTTAGAGTCTGTGCGGAAAGAGAAGAGTCGTGGAATGTATTGGGCCCCATACATTCCACGACTCTTCTCTTTCCGAACAGACCCTAACATGACATTACCGAGAAGCGGTTTACCTATAATTGTTAAAAAAAACTTACAATTCTCTTTCGCCGCAGTCTACATGCACAAAAATCAGCTCCTTTTTAACTTCGCGCAGAAAGGCCCGCACTATTGGCTCCGCTATAAAAAAACATGCACGTCTTAGTATTGTTGTAGGTGTCTCAATTCTCAAGCCGTATTTGATAGTTTACGTACAGGTTTGTACAAATAGCGTTTCAAGTCTACCTTCTTATTTGCTTGTCACTTATAGGTACAGGTTTTTTTTACTCGGCCACAATGGGGAAATCCAAAGTTTCTAAATCATCTTTGGTAATCAATCACATACGTGTTCCTGGCAGTGAATACTTAAGTAGAGGTATCGAAGCATTCGAAGAAAAAATGTATACAGCTGTACCTATTGATATAATAAAAAAACTTACCGACAACGCAATCAGGACACCAGCTCGTACCATCAGGCAGCTTAGAATCAAAGTAGAAATACACCGGCGGCCCTCGAGGGTCTATATTATCTATATACTTTACGAAGTCCTCAAAACCTTTTATAGACACCTTGGCTACCATTTTGCACAACCGACTGTACAAGTGTACAATTGCAGAGTAATTTATCTAAAGTTATCTAAAACTTATCTAGACTGAAGATAATTTCTTGCATTTTCCGTAACGCGAAATTAGACTTAAATAGCAATATGATTAAACTCTGAATGGCAGATTTTTTAGCTAAGACGCTGTCTTAATGATTGTGTAGAGAAAGTTTCTTGTACCTATATTTGTAATCGTGAAATTAAACTTTAATGAAAATGTGATAAGGTTTGTATTAATGATTAGACTTGATGCTATAACACTGATGTCTGAATGGAATTCTGTAACTTTAAAAAGTTAATAAATAAGCGTTTCTAAAGAGTACTAAAGTGTTCATATAAATTAAACTCATTCAACATAATGATAATGACATTAATGACCTATTGTAATCACACTACAAGTGTACTTATATGCAGATAGGTACAAATATTCGTTTGATTTATCTAAATCCATTTGTGTATTTGTTCGACTACATAAAGTACCTACAATATTATCCTCACGCTTTACTTAATCTTTATGGCTGAAACCATTGACATATATATCTAGGGACTGGCTTTACGGGCAATAATAATGAGGCATGACAGGGGCCAGTACAGCGGTGTGACAACGACACCGCTACAACGCGATTGGTTGATGAGTTCGCATCACGCGCGCTATTGGTCGCAACTAGTTGCGTTAGACTGCAAGATTGGCTGGAATTCGCGAGTAACACCGCTGAACTAGTACCATTTTTAGTGCCCGTAAGGCCAGTCCATAGATATATACGTCAATATTGAAACGACTAAGTAGGTACTATGTGGCGTAAAAAGAGATGTGGGAAGGGCTGAAAGTGAAACTGACCAGTGATCTAATGGACAGCACACAATTGGTCGTTGAGGGAGTCCTAAGGGGACACCTTTGTCCAGCTGTGTAGGTGCATGTTATCTCTGATCCCTGCACAGCATCTCACTATTTTTAATGTCAGACAAATTAAAACAAAACTTTTAATTCAAAAACAATGAAAATTAAATACTAATGAGCAGGAATGAGACACTAACATCTTAATAATTACATATATTTACATAAAAGATTATAAAAGCATGCCAATTTCACTTATCTGGAAAACAAAGTTCATACCTCAAAATACAACTTAACATCAACTCTCTTAGAACCTTAGTAAAATGAGAAGATTGACAGTTTAGTGTATTTTGAGTTAAGAACCTTTTCAACATAGGGTAAGCTACCCTATTGTCAGCACTTCCAACTTTATTTTAACCTTTTGGACGCCAATGACGGATATATCAGCACCGCAGGTCCAACACCAAAGACGTATTAATCGGTCACATACCACAGAGCATCATAGACCTACGTGCACATGCATAAAGTTCAATTTCAGTTTCGACACTTTGGTGATGTGGCATTCGACTGACTTAGGTGTTTGACACGGCGTCTAAAAGGTTAATACATCAGTGCTGCCTTTCATGGGATAATTTACCCTATATAACATATTAATGCACTTTACTCTTCATCCTCTTCGAACATCATCTGCAGCAGTTCGCGCTTGTTGCACTGGCTGCCCTCAAGCCTCTGTACACCTTTCCATCGGAGCAGTGTCGGAATGACCATGAGTTTGGTGCGGGCGTCGGTCCTGAATGGGCACATTTTGTCTTTCCAGCTGAAAATAAATAAAAAAACACTATAACAGAAGCAAGCTGCCATTTTTAAAGTATGACTACTTAATAACATAGGATGTCATGTTAATTCCTTCAGACTTATTTGGAAAAGTTTATGGTTTTCTTACTAGTCTCTGTCTCCAACATCCACATATGCGAAAATAATGCTTTTCTGTAGTTCATTGAGGTAAGCTTGCACTATAGGTTCAGCTGCAACAAAAAAATACAGTTTATTCTAAATCTTACAATTCATTAATTAATTTAACACATTCGACACCGCGTACCCGACTCTCGGGCACTCGTAAACTTTACTCAGATGCCGGCATACACGCTACTCGGGCAAGAGCTATAAACCTACACGCGACGCCGAAGTGCCCGACAGGCGGGCAAGCATTGCATCTTCACTACCTCAGGGCTGCCACTGCCACTAACAGAAAAAATTGTAAGTCTTCTGATTATTATGTGGTCGAAAAGTTGGTACAGTTGATTATTATATTTTATTACTTCACTTTGTATTTTTATTTACTTTACCTAATGCGATTACAAAATAAAAATTCTTATTAGTTGGTTACGTGAAATTGCATATACACGGGTATGTATCAATAGGAGTTAGAATTTTCGTAAATCGTACAAGTACAACCTAATTTGTGTTTACGAATATTTAGTAAGTATAGGTATACATCTATTTCATGAGTACTCATAGGATGATTTTTGTGAAACAAAATTCGGAGAAAAATAAACCAAGAAATTCAACTAAATACCTAACAACATTCTAACTTCTAAGCGGCAGTTCTCAGAAAAAGACAATAGGTCAGTCATCATAAAACAGCACTGCACTGCAACTGCGTGGAAGCAAAACGTAACAAGTAGCTTTGAATAGTTACGATAATTAGTACGTTCGTACACATAGAATAAAGTCGCAACTTCTTTGACAAAAGAATGTAGTTACTGTGATCATACACTTAACCCTGGAGATGTTGTTTACCATCCCTTATCTATTTGAAGTTTGCGACCCGGGTTTTTTTCAACCCGGTCTCGGTGTAAAATTGCTATTGGAGCCATTCCATAATGGTTTGTGATGTGCTTCGGACGTTGTTGTGTTGTGTTAATTTTCATTTTGACGACTCGGCTTGTTTTTTGGACAACTGTGATTTCTGCTTTCTTACTGCATTGTGATAATTGATAAAACGGGGAGCCTAAACAGATGAGACAGCAGATTTAATTTTATCCACGTACTTATACGAAAGTTACTTGGCACAGCCCTGAGCGTCCGCCGCTTGCCCAACTAGCGGATTCGCGGAGTGCGGCATTGAGTTGCACGTTGTTGCCCGACTAGCGAGTACTGTTGGTTTCTGGGGTATTGTTTAAAATTTTGCCTGGTTGCGAAAGTGTTAAATTGTACTTGTAAGAAAACAACAAAGGAAAAAGTAAGAACTAGTGGTAAAAACCATAATCTAGTTTAGGAAAGTTTATTAAAGGTAGGCACTAGGCAGCACTATCACCTTGTAATCCTGATTTAAGAGATATATCATTTTAACTTTAGATTAAATTATATAAGAAATTAGGAAAACTAAACAAACCCATTTGACAATAAATACACCAGCCTCTACCATTTTCTTTTTTACTAGATAAGAAAAAGAAATAAACACGACGACTTTTGCTTTTCAGGGTATCAAGAAAATTGGAGTATTCATCAAAGGTATTTAAATAATGAAAATCAATTTTAGGCTTCTTTCTCCTGGACATGTTGACAAAAAGAAAAAAAATGACAAGTACACATATCGAACTTTTTTAATTTTATATTAAACCTACATCGTTGTAACCGTTTTATGTTACACGTATGTTTATACAGTAACATGTTGGGAACATTAGGAACATGTAAACTTATCAAAACAAATTACTTTGGAAATTGCAGATAAAATTATCGTTATCCGTAAGAATTCAATAAGTTTACAGACTTACCCTCAACACAATCTGGACACCAGCTAGTTCCATTAGGCAACTTAGATCCACTGAAAAAGAAGAACACAGGCGGCCCCGAACTATCGATGTCTTCGGTGAACTTGGAGAACGCATCGATCCCTTTGATTTCTACGCGGGTCACCATCTTCGGATTTTTGTTTTGGTAAGGTGTTACACCGCCCACAAATATGAGCTAACAAACAAGCTTGTAAGTGATTTTAGTGATGATAAGCGGAATATTACACCGGATCGGATGACAGATGAGAGATGACTGTTGACTGCAGTGTTGCCAGAGCGCTCCCAGCTTTTGTACGTAGGTACGTCAAAAAAGGTACGATTTGGGTAAAAAAAGTACGGATTTTTTTTAGGATAAATTTCTTACAGAAATAATATTTCTGAAGAATCTGGGGGTCTACCGCGAATTCCTAAATTCGCAAAATGCGGGGATCTTTCTCTTTTACTCCAATGAAGGCGTAATTAGAGTGACAGAGACAGATGCCTGCAATTTGTGAACATCTATTTTCGCGGTTATAGCCCTGTTTGAAAAAAAAATAACTTGAATAGTCCAGAGGGCCTACCGCAAACCACCTTCGACGTGTTGCCTGCCTCCCTGTCACACTTACGTACGAATTCATAAGTGAGACAGAGAGGCCACAAGTCAAAAGTGGTTCGCGGTTGACCCTCAGGGCTATAACCGCGAAAATCAAAGTTCGCAAATTGCGGGCATCTTTGTCTGTCACTCTAATTACGCCTTCATTGGAGTAAAAAAGAAAGAACCCCGCAATTTGCTTATTTCGGTTTTCGCGGTAGGCCCTCATATTCAAAAAGGTTATATTATAAAACAGCATCAGCGTTTGCCTACATTTTGCTATCATTTTGCGATTGCAATTTGCAATGTTGAATTATGAATGTAAGTAGTTTCTTAAGTTAAAAGATATTCTATTGTTGTATAAAATCTACCGCGGATGGAGTATCGAGACAAACCTTACTGGTTTACCGATACTTTTGTAATTAAGATTAGATATTGTGTTGTAATTACCTGAATAAAAAAAAAAAAAAAAAAAAAAATTAAAAAAAGAACTAAGTATTTTAAAGTACACAATACAACTCATTTGTTTTAAGTATTTCTCTCAGTAAATACATTTTAACATAAACAAAGTTAAATTGATATACATGAAAAATTATGGCCGACCGAATTTTGACTATCAGAGTTTTGTTAAGACACAACTGCCGACTGCAACTGCTATTTGTAATTACGTAAGTACATTGTTTGGACATATATTGTCCATAATTTTAATTTCCTTATAGTACCTACATGTACATGGTACTTTTTTATGTTGGCCATTATTTTCAAATTAGAAATTTTGCCCCGAATTAACCAACATACCGAATTTTTTTTTAAACTATCGTACTTCAAAAGGTACGAATTTAGTACGATGTACGCTGCGTACAAAAAAGGTACGCAAGAATCCAAAATAGTACGCAAAACCGTACTAAAAGGTACGATCTGGCAACACTGGTTGACTGATGAGTTGATGACGGCAGGAAAATGACATTATGACACATGTCAATTGTCAATAACATTTTTTCCTGTCGAAGCCATTGCTAAATCTGCCGAGAAACTCGTTTTTATTATAAGTAAATTTCTCAAACTTTAATTTTTTAATAATTATTTAGGTATAGATGGTCAACCCAATTTGTCAGTAAATAGGAAAAAAAAAACTATACTCATCCTTTTCTTTTGGGTGCTAGTACTAGTGTTAGACAAAGATAGTATGACTCCCTCTGTCTATGTTTGAAATAAGACAGTCCTTTGACACACTTTATATAATTTTATAAAAACAGATGCATCTGCTGCAGGTCGCATGACCGTGTTTATTCAAACATTGGTGTTGTATCACTTTCTTCACAACGGCGAAAGAAAGTAATGCCGCTATATTATAGCCTTAACACACTACCGCACCGCATTGCACTGCGACCTTGGTGCGGTACAATAATATAGAGATGAAATGGAGGAGGGGCCAGATGACCGAACGAGATGCACTTATGGAACTTTCAATGTGAGTGGCAGAAAAAGCGCTATTATTGTTTATCCTTGTCAAAGTCTCACTTATTTTTTATTTCCGACCGTTTATTTATTGGCTAGGTGCGAAGTCGGTGGAGGGGGAAGTGGCGCTGATCGTCACAAACACAGGTAATCTTATGGAATGTCCGCCATTAGTACTAGCGGCAGCCGCTTGAACTAATTTTACTCCATAAGATTTAACGTAGAAAGTCCGCCAAAATGACGGCAGCACCAGTCGTGCACCTAGCGAATAATAGTATGGTTTAATGTTGGGTAACAAATAACCCGACCAAATTACGTAGGTCGCTTTTGGTATGTTGTCAGGAATGTTAAAACGTGTTTTTAATTGTGTCGCATTGTGGGCTCACGCGTATTAGCTCATCTAAATAAAACTAGGTCTATGCTCGACAGCGGCAGCCACATTCATGACGCCGATGACATGACAGTTTCACAGTTCAGACAGTTACCATATATGAGACAGTTACATATTTGAAATTTTGAATGTTGTGCTCTTATTTTATCTGACGCTAAACTAAACAAAACTTTGTGGATTGTTATTTTATATTTATTCCGTTCTTGTTGTGAGTGTGTTGTGACTTAAATTGGTTTTGATGAATGAAGATGGAGCAGACAGCGATGCAGAACATATCCTTTCAGCCAAAAACTATGGCGGAATTGCTTCCAAATCTTGCCCTAAACGGTAAACCAACCAACAACGCTTACTATTCTTTCAATTGTGCTTTTGGTTGAAGCTAATTGAACAATTATTACTTCCTAAGTTAATATAGACATCAATCATAATATTGAATTTTATCGTTCTAGGTATATTATCTAAGGAAGCATTACTGACGCTTACTGGTAAAAAGAAGCCTCGAAACACTATGGCAATTAACCGAACAGCTGAGAAGGCCGTGAAGCCACTAACTATGGCTGAAATGAGAGCTGAATTACAAGGTAACTATTAAAACTTTCATAAGAAAGATTCTATTTATAGTATATTTTATATTACCCTATTATCAGTCTCATTCATAATAGAGCAGACTACATTTTAACTGTTTGCAAAACCTGAATAAGGTCTTTAATGTGAATACAGTAGGCGCTCGGTAATCTGGCAACCAACAGCATAGAACTAAACTGATGCTGGAACTGCCGGATTATTGTATTTGTATGGAAAATTATAGCTTTATATAGAAAAATTCTACATAACAAATGCCACTGGTCTGTAATTTGTTTGGCTGTGTACACTGCTGGATTATAGAGAGGGGCACCTGAGTCACTCATTGCCGGACTTCTAGACACTGCCTACCACTGTCAATGTGAAGAAAATTTACAATTTTTATTGTCTTCCAGCTTTCAAAGGCCGCACCCCTTGCAAGGCTCAGCCGGCGCTATCAACAAGGAAGAAAGGCTGGAACTCTTCCGTGAAAGTGGACAAGAGGGTGAACCACACGGTGGATGGGAAGCTGCGCAATAATGTGGTCAGAAAGGTTCTCATTTTCCAACCACCTAAACCCGTAGCTCCGGTTCAGAACAAAGTATGTTTCTTTTTTTTTTATGCACGCGATGATTGGTGTTCTTGTGACCAATTTGACCTGTAGTTTCGTTTGTGGCAAAAAATGTACTGATTACAGATTAACATAGTATAACCCTCCTTTGGCGTTGCCATAGTTGGGTAAAAAGTAGAAGTTTGTTAGCTTTATAAATAATTTTATGTGGCATGTGCATGTGTAAATATGTAAGTAAGATCAAATTTAAGGGATGCATGTTTTATATTTTTATTTTTTTAAAGGCAAATTGCAGAAGTGGGTTATTCCCACTAGTTACCACCAAGTTCTTACCAGTGGTAACTACTGGGAATTTTTTCCCACCTTTTACCACTGGGTACTACTGGGAAAAATAATTCCCAGTAGTTACCACCAACTCGGTTTGGTGGTAACTAGTGGGAATTTTTATTCCCAGTAGTTAACACAGTATAAAAAAATAAAAAATAAATATAGAGTGATTTAATCAATCATTATTAAGTCGATTAGTGTTTTAGTAAACTGCCTTAAAAGTGACGAAAAAATATTGAAACAGTTTAACCGGTACTAGTACAAAAACTATAATATATGCAAGGATACATTTAATAATCCATTTAGATTATTTTTAAGTGATTTTATTCGGTAATTCAAAATCACTCTATATTTATACTATACTATTTTATACCGTTTTTATTAGTATTTAACTGTAACAAAATTTTGGTGGTAACTACTGGGAATAATTTTTCCCAGTAGTTACCAGTGGTAAAAGGTGGGAAATAAATTCCCAGTAGTTACCACTGGTAACAACTTGGTGGTAACTAGTGGGAATAACCCGCAGAAGTATATTGGAACCATTTTAAGACCTATCAAGAAAAGTAATTTAAACTGTGATTATTCAGCACCAATTTTTGGTTAAATTACAATATATAATCTTTTACATACTTCTCTGCCACATCCATGGAAATATAAGTTGACAATGACTATTGAAACCGAAACAAATATTAATTAATTAATTTCTGTTTCAGACAATATCAAATGGCCGTGTATCAATGATGCCACCTGCCCGCTCGAGAATGACTTCAACGGCAGCTGTATCCAAAACCAGGATGACTCCCATGCCTCCCGAGACTCCAAAGTTTCCCAAACCAGAACACAGAGCAAAGAAGTCACTGTATATTCAAGGTAAGGGGTCTAACCCTTTAAACGGGCAAGACTGAAAAAAAACCTCATTTCAAACCTCAACTGTACAAGAAAAAAATACAGGAAGATGTTGTCGGGCAGGGTGTTGTTGTGTGTTGTTATTGGGTGGTCTTTTTTAGCCCTTTGCCCTATAAAGGGTTAATAATGTATAATCAGCATAACAGCCAGATTAAGGTTTAATATGTTTGCAAGAAAATGATCTCATAGACAAAACACTTCACATGCACTATTTAGATAAATCTTCCAACTTCTCATTGGGTAGTTGTACTAATGTCGGCTCCTCTCCAATTATGGGCCCATCTAACATTATTTACAAGCAGAAGTGGTGTCATACCTACAAAAGTTGCAACAAAAACCGATTAGGAAAGTATCATACTTTGAAGAGCCATTGGGCAGCTTTCCCTATACCTATCTCAAGACCTTTAGTCTCCTACCTACACTTTGTTAGACACATTTATGTTTTACCATTTCATAGGATAATCAAAGATTTTATTGTTGTTTTGCAGCTAAAACGAATGTACGGATCAGCGGCATATGCGACATTCCAGAAACACCAGTAGAAACGAAACCAGCAAAACCCAGAGTAACTATTGCCAACAAAGAAAACAGATCATGCCAAGCTAATGTAAACAGAAAATCCATCACTCCCACGCTCATAAACCACAAGAGGCTGGCCCCCCCCCCAAACCCCAAACCTGACACACCTTTATCCAATGACTCCTGGAAATCTGGCAGCGATGCCAGTTTCATACAAAAAGAAAAGGAAATCCATGAAACTGAGGCTATCACAGCGATGCAGAACATATCCTTTCAGCCAAAAACTATGGCGGAATTGCTTCCAAATCTTGCCCTAAACGGTAAACCAACCAACAACGCTTACTATTCTTTCAATTGTGCTTTTGGTTGAAGCTAATTGAACAATTATTACTTCCTAAGTTAATATAGAAATCATAATATTGAATTTTATCGTTCTAGGTATATTATCTAAGGAAGCAATACTGAGGCTTACTGGTAAAAAGAAGCCTCGAAACACTATGGCAATTAACCGAACAGCTGAGAAGGCCGTGAAGCCACTAACTATGGCTGAAATGAGAGCTGAATTACAAGGTAACTATTAAAACTTTCATAAGAAAGATTCTATTTATAGTATATTTTATATTACCCTATTATCAGTCTCATTCATAATAGAGCAGACTACATTTTAACTGTTTGCAAAACCTGAATAAGGTCTTTAATGTGAATACAGTAGGCGCTCGGTAATCTGGCAACCAACAGCATAGAACTAAACTGATGCTGGAACTGCCGGATTATTGTATTTGTATGGAAAATTATAGCTTTATATAGAAAAACTAGATTTTGCCCTGTGCGCGGGACCCGAGGGCCCCGCGGTGTGCGTGTTGTTATTGTTGTTGTGTAGTTGGTGCTGTTGTTTGTGCTGTTGTTGGTGCTGTAGTTTTGTTTTCCAAAGGGAAAAAGAAATAAAGTTGTACTTTTGATAGAAAGAAAATGTCCGCATGCGAGCACTTCATTCCCGCAGCTCGGCCTTCGGTCTACGTGCTTGGGGATTCGTAAGGGACGCTCCGGGCCTTCCGGCCTTCGCGGAGCTCGGCCTTCGCTGAGTTTCGAAGGGCCCGCCGCTTCGCTTATTAAAACACTTGGGAGGGTTGGTTTTGCTTTGGAGCGTAAGCGGGAAGTTGGAGCTTAAACACGATCCAATAGTAAAAGTGTCTTGACAAGCTCACGTCGGGCCTACGGCCTTCGGCCCGCCGTTTCGCTTGTCTAAGCCACTTTTACTATTGGGTCGTGTTTAAGCTCCAACTTCCCCCTCTCGGGTGACGCTTCGGGCCTTCGGCCCTACGCGGAGCTCGGCCTTCGGCCTTCGCGAGCCTCGACGCTTCGCCGCCGGGCCTTCGGCCCGACGGCTCGCTTATCAAGACAGTTGACTTGATAGAACGCTTGGAAGCACTGCATTCACGCAGCTCGGCCTTCGGTCTCGCTTTAAATTACTGGGGGTTGCACGCTTGGGAGTCGGGGTGAAGGCTCCGGGCCTTCGGCCCTCCGCCAAGGTCGGCCTTCGGCCTCCCGGACTGAAGCTCGCCCTTCGGGCTCGCTTAACACACTTTTTGTATAGGACTTTGCTTGGTTCGTCATTCCCGCGGCGAGGCCTTCGGCCTCGCCCAAAATTACTGGGGGTTGGACACGCCTGGACGCCCGGGGTGAAGCTCCGGGCCTGACGGCCCGTCACGGGGTCGGCCTGCGGCCTCCCAGCCTTAAGCTCGCCCTTCGGGCTCGCTTAACCTACTTGGAAATTTGACTTTTGCCCCTGTCCGCGCCGTTTTGGACTTTTTCCAAAAAATTTTTTTACATAGTAATCTTGGGCCCCCAGGCTCGCCGCATGCCAAATCTCAGCGCGCTCGGACCAACTTGAAAAAAAAAAAAAGTCGGCCGTTTTGAAAATTTTTAAATGCAGTTTGTTTTGTCTCGGGGCCCTCTATGACATTTGGTCGAGCACCCCCCACCCATCTCGCACCGTTTAAAAGTTGCCATACAAAATAAAAGTGGCCAGATTTTCCGCAATTGAAACATTTTTCAAAATTGTTTTTCTTCTTAGGAATCTAGGGGACCCCGAGTTTACGGGAGCAAAATTTCAGCGCGCTAGGACAAACTTGAAAAAATAAACAAAAAAAAGTTGGCCCGATTAAAAAAAAAATGGCGGCTTCAAAAACTGCCAGGATCCCTCTATGACATTTGGTCGAGCACCCCCCACCTAGGTCTTACCGTTTGGCCGGGCCGTCAAACATTTTTCTGACCGAGAGCGGTAGACCAAAAGTCGGATTTTTCTGGAGGTCACCAGGCCGCCCTCTATATGAAACTGTCAAAGTCTATCACCCCACCAACCTCCTTCTGGGAGAACAATCGTGTCAATTAATCAGTCGGGTTGCGGCTTTATATAATGTTCTTGCTACAAAAAAAGTGTATAAGAATACTAGCAAATATAAATGACATGGAGAGTTGCCTCCCTTATTTCAAAAAAATGAAAATATTAACGTTAACTTCACTGTACATTTTTGAATTGTGTAAATTAGTTAAAAAACAAAAACATTTATTTGAGCGAACAAGAGATAACTTTCCAAGGAATCAAAATCTGCGGAAAAGAAACAAATTAGCCAGCACTTTCACAAATCTAAAAATAGTGAATTCCGGTCCTTACCATATGGCAGTTACAGTATATAACAACATACCGTTAGAACTAAAACATATAGAGAAAGATTCAACATTCTTTAAAAAACTAAAAAAGTTCTTGGTTGAAAACTCATTTTACAATATAAAGGAGTATCTTAATTATAAGTCTTACTAATGTTAATTGCTAGTGTGTGCTAGTTTTATAAGTATTAGTTTTTAAGTCTTTATGTATATTGCTGTGCCCCAACGGGGTTTATGCTGGAACATGTAAATACTATAAAATCTTGTAAAACCCATAAAAGCAATAAATAAATTATGAATTATGAATTATGAATATAGAACTAGATTTTGCCCTGTGCGCGGGGCCCGAGGGCCCCGCGGTGTGCGTGTTGTTTGTTGTATTGTTGTTGTTGTGTTGTTGTTGGTGTTGTTGTTTGTGCTGTAGTTTCGTTTTCCAAAGGGAAAAAGAAATAAAGTCGTACTTTTGCTAGAAAGAAAAGGTCCGCATGCGAGCACTTCATTCCCGCAGCTCGGCCTTCGGCCTCGCGTGCTTGGAGATTCGTATGGGACGCTCCGGGCCTTCGGCCCTACGCGGAGCTCGGCCTTCGGCATTCGCTGGGTTTCGAAGCTCAGCGTCGGGCCTTCGGCCCGCCGCTTCGCTTATTTAAATCACTTGGGAGGGTTGGTTTTGCTTTGGAGCGTAAGCGGGAAGTTGGAGCTTAAACACGACCCAATAGTAAAAGTGTCTTGACAAGCTCACGTCGGGCCTACGGCCTTCGGCCTTCGGCCCGCCGTTTCGCTTGTCTAAGCCACTTTTACTATTGTGTCGTGTTTAAGCTCCAACTTCCCCCTCTCGTGTGACGCTTCGGGCCTTCGGCCCTACGCGGAGCTCGGCCTTCGGCCTTCGCGAGGCTCGACGCTTCGCCGCCGGGCCTTCGGCCCGCCGGCTCGCTTATCAAGACAGTTGACTTGTTAGAACGCTTGGGAACACTGCATTCACGCAGCTCGGCCTTCGGCCTCGCTTTAAATTACTTGGGGTTGCACGCTTGGGAGTCGGGGTGAAGGCTCCGGGCCTTCGGCCCTCCGCCGGGGTCGGCCTTCGGCCTCCCGGCCTGAAGCTCGCCCTTCGGGCTCGCTAACACACTTTTTGTATAGGATTTTGCTTTGTGCGTCATTCCCGCAGCTCGGCCTTCGGCCTCGCCCAAAATTACTGGGGGTGGGTGACGCTTGGACATTCGGGGTGAAGCTCCGGGCCTGACGGCCCTCCGCGGGGTCGGCCTTCGGCCTCCCAGCCTGAAGCTCGCCCTTCGGGCTCGCTTAACCTACTTAGAAATTTGACTTTTGCCCCTGTCCGCGCCGTTTTGGACTTTTTCAAAAAAGTTTTTTTTACATAGTAATCTTAGGCCCCCAGGCTCACCGCATGCCAAATCTCAGCGCGCTCGGACCAACTTGAAAAAAATTAAAAAAAAAGTCGGCCATTTTGAATTTTTTTTAATGCAGTTTGTTTTGTCTCGGGCCCTCTATGACATTTGGTCGAGCACCCCTCACCCATCTCGCACCGTTTAAGAGCTGCCATACAAAATAAAAATTGCCGTTTTTTCCGCCATCTTGGGCTTTTTCCAAAAAAATTTTTTTTCGTAGGAATCTAGAGACCTCTGTCTTTCGGCATGCCAAATCTCGGCACGCTCGGATCAACTTGAAAAAATAAAATAAAAAGTCGGCCATTTTGAATTTTTTTAAATGCAGTTTTATTTCCCGCGAGGCCCTCTATGTCATTTGGTCGAGCACCCCCCACCTATCTGGCACCGTTTAAAAGTTGCCATACAAAATAAATGTGGCCAGATTTTCCACAATTGAAACATTTTTCAAATTTTTTTTTGTTCTTAGGAATCTAGGGGACCCCGAATTTCCGGAAGCAAAATTTCAGCGCGCTAGGACAAACTTGAAAAAATTAAAAAAAAAAGTCGGCCCGATTAAAAAAAAAAATGGCGGCTTCGAAAACTGCCAGGATCCCTCTATGACATTTGGTCGAGCACCCCCCACCTAGGTCTCACCGTTTGGCCGGGCCGTCAAACATTTTTCTGACCGAGAGCGGTAGACCAAAAGTCGGATTTTTCTGGAAGTCATCAGACCGAGCTCTATACGACAGTACCAAAGTCAAACACCCCACGGAGCTCCTTCTGGGAGAACAATCATGTCAATCAGTCAGTCGGGTTGCGGCTTTATATAATATAGAAATTCTACATAACAAATGCCACTGGTCTGTAATTTGTTTGGCTGTGTACACTGCTGGATTATAGAGAGGGGCACCTGAGTCACTCATTGCCGGACTTCTAGACATTTCAGATTGGCAAGAGTCAGATTACCCCAGACGACACTCCCTATCTAACCGCGTAGTGAAAGTGGAACAGTTTATCTGAGTGATCAGTGCACCCTCGATAAACTCTTTTAAAAACAATCTCGATGAACACTTTCGTAGACTACAAAACACAAGTGGACATTGATGTGTATGTATCAGCTTTAAGCTGCCTGTGCATTCACATATAATAATAATAATTACCAAGTGCCTACTGTCAATGTAAAGAAAATTTACAATTTTTATTGTTTTCCAGCATTCAAAGGCCGCACCCCTTGCAAGGCTCAGCCGGCGCCATCAACAAGGAAGAAAGGCTGGAACTCTTCCGTGAAAGTGGACAAGAGGGTGAACCACACGGCGGATGGGAAGCTGCGCAATAATGTGGTCAGAAAGGTTCTCAATTTCCAACCACCTAAACCCGTAGCTCCGGTTCAGAACAAAGTATGTTTCTTTTTTTTTATACATGCGATGCTTGGTGTTCTTGTGACCAATTTGACCTGTAGTTTCATATGTGGCAAAAAATTTACTGATTACAGATTAACATAGTATAACCCTCCTTTTGCGTTGCCATAGTTAGGTAAAAAGTAGAAGTTTGTTAGCTTTATAAATAATTTTATGTGGCATGTGCATGTGTAAATATATAAGTAAGATCAAATTTAAGGGATGCATGTTTTATATTTTTATTTTTTTAAAGGCAAATTGCAGAAGTGGGTTATTCCCACTAGTTACCACCAAGTTCTTACCAGTGGTAACTACTGGGAATTTTTTTCCCACCTTTTACCACTGGTAACTACTGGGAAAAATAATTCCCAGTAGTTACCACCAACTCGGTTTGGTGGTCACTACTGGGAATTTTTATTCCCAGTAGTTAACACAGTATAAAAAAATAAAAAATAAATATAGAGTGATTTAATAAATCATTATTAAGTCGATTAGTGTTTTAGTAAACTGCCTTAAAAGTGACGAAAAAATATTGAAACAGTTTAACCGGTACTAGTACAAAAACTATAATATATGCAAGGATACATTTAATAATCCATTTAGATTATTTTTAAGTGATTTTATTCGGTAATTCAAAATCACTCTATATTTATACTATACTATTTTATACTGTTTTTATTAGTATTTAACTGTAACAAAATTTTGGTGGTAACTACTGGGAATAAAAATTCCCAGTAGTTACCACCAAACCGAGTTGGTGGTAACTACTGGGAATAATTTTTCCCAGTAGTTACCAGTGGTAAAAGGTGGGAAAAAAATTCCCAGTAGTTACCACTGGTAACAACTTAGTGGTAACTAGTGAGAATAACCCGCAGAAGTATATTGGAACCATTTTAAGACCTATCAAGAAAAGTAATTTAAACTGTGATTATTCAGCACCAATTTTTGGTTAAATTACAATATATAATCTTTTACATACTTCTCTGCCACATCCATGGAAATATAAGTTCACAATGACTATTGAAACCGAAACAAATATTAATTAATTAATTTCTGTTTCAGACAATATCAAATGGCCGTGTATCAATGATGCCACCTGCCCGCTCAAGAATGACTTCTACGGCAGCTGTATCCAAAGCCAGGATGACTCCCATGCCTCCCGAGACTCCAAAGTTTCCCAAACCAGAACACAGAGCAAAGAAGTCACTGTATATTCAAGGTAAGGGGTCTAACCCTATAAACGGGCAAGACTGAAAAAAAACCTCAATTCAAACCTCAACTGTACAAGAAAAAAATACAGGAAGATGTTGTTGGGCAGGGTGTTGTTGTGTGTTGTTATTGGGTGGTCTTTTTTAGCCCTTTTCCCTATAAAGGGTTAATAATGTATAATCAGCATAACAGCCAGATTAAGGTTTAATATGTTTGCAAGAAAATGATCTCATAGACAAAACACTTCACATGCACTATTTAGATAAATCTTCCAACTTCTCATTGGGTAGTTGTACTAATGTCGGCTCCTCTCCAATTATGGGCCCATCTAACATTATTTACAAGCAGAAGTGGTGTCATACCTACAAAAGTTGCAACAAAAACCGATTAGGAAAGTATCATACTTTGAAGAGCCATTGGGCAGCTTTCCCTATACCTATCTCAAGACCTTTAGTCTCCTACCTACACTTTGTTAGACACATTTATGTTTTACCATTTCATAGGATAATCAAAGATTTTATTGTTGTTTTGCAGCTAAAACGAACGTACGGATCAGCGGCATATGCGACATTCCAGAAACACCAGTAGAAACGAAACCAGCAAAACCCAGAGTAACTATTGCCAACAAAGAAAACAGATCATGCCAAGCTAATGTAAACAGAAAATCCATCACTCCCACGCTCATAAACCACAAGAGGCTGGCCCCACCCCCCAAACCTGACACACCTTTATCCAATGACTCCTGGGAATCTGGCAGCGATGCCAGTTTCATACAAAAAGAAAAGGAAATCCATGAAACTGAGGCTATCACAAATGCAATATTAGACGCACAACACACTCTTGAGAACATAGTCGAGGTCTCACCACCCATCGCAACACCATTCAGGGAGTACAGAAACAATATAGAATACACCAACTCCAGTGTTATGGACAATTCTAATTCCGAAAATGACACTATCATGTGCTTTGATAACCCTACTATGGTAGAAAGAGTCAATAATCAAGATGAAAGACTAAAGGAAAGTGAAAAAGTTGACAGAGAAGAAAGTGTGATTGTGTCATTATGCGACATGCTGAATAAAGCTACTGTCACTAACTTTGAGAGTTCATCTAAGCTGGAGCTACGTGAAGTTGAAAGGCAGACTGAGCACAACATTAAAATGATAAAAGATAATATTCCAGCTCTTATAAATATCATAGAAGCTCAATATAAAACACTATCTCACATGAGAAAGCTGATAAGAGACATAAGAAACGGTACAAAAGTGTCAGACGATAAAGATAAAACTTTAGTTGGTAACAGTGAACCAAAAAGTCCTCCAAAGAGTCCAGTGCTCGGTCGCCCTTGTTCAGTTATCAGATTAAGTCCAAAATCCCCTTCTTATAAGATACCTAAAAGAACTCCATGTTTGAGGAAACGGGTGTTTTATAAATCGATGCCTAATGTAGTGTCAGACATGAGCACTCCAGTGAAGTTAGATGCTGGTACAGCTTTAAACATGTATATGGAGATGAAAGAACAGTTGCATTTCTTGAACACTCCGCTGGTAAAGGCGCGACCGGCGCAGGTGCCGGACACGCCTGCCATCACCTCGCAAAATCTTCAGATGCAACTAAATAGATTATACAACAGAAGCTAGTAGTAGTTATATTAAAGATTATGATATGGGTTTAATCAACCAACTTTAAAGCGCTTTTTAAGGGATATTTCCAGTAGCCCCACAACATAATCATAGGATTGCTGTTGGGTAAATAGACGAAAGTTCCTTTGATATTATTGGAAACATAATTCATAATATTTTTATTCAAACTAGATTCTAACATAACTTTTTGAAGGTCCATTTGACAATGATTATACAGGTAGGTACATTTTAATAAAAAAACATTTATTTCAGTAATATAAATACGTAATATAAGAACTAAAATAATTTATAAGTCACACCTAACTGTAGATAAGGCATCCGACCATATGGGTGTGTCTGTTAAACAATCTTCTACTCTATCCTTTCTGTATTAACCTTTTAACCGCCAGCAATTTTTGATCGAGCGTGCTTGTGTCGCCACCGACAGTAATTGTACCACGCAGAGTAAGGTTGGCATAGTAACGGGAGTTATAAATGTGCTGTAAAAACCAAATCAGATCTTTGTCTTATTTATCAGACTGGCGAAATGAGCTGGATATGTAATGTCTTATATTTCAGACTCTGGCTGTTAACGGGTTAAAGTATCTTTTATAATTACGTTTATATTTATATATGTATTTTCTGTTGTAGTCTAAGTTAAGGTATGCTGTCCCTCTTGACTCTCGTCTCTAAACTCGACAGCCGCAACTATTTTATGTAACATACAACTGTAAACTTTATTCAGTATGTTTTAAGGTGCAATTTTTACTGTAACATTTATCATCTATTTCCGACTGTCAAAGGGCTAAATCACAACCTGGCATTCAAATTACTGATTTGTTTCTTTCGAATTTGCCAAATTCTACATTGAAATACTTCTCATAGGTATATTTTCCTGAAATTTCCAATAACTTTGGACACTTTCCGCAACTTGCACATCTGGGCTATAACCGCGTAAAGTGAAGTTCGCAAATTGCGGGCATCTTTCTCTTTTACACCAATTAAGGCGTAATTAGAGTGACAGAGAAATATGCCCGCAATTTAATTCAAAACGACTGGTTTTCATCTAATCACTGGACCCGTTACAATACATCGCCATCTCCGTAAGCTTTGCGTTTTTTACCTGTAAAATTTTCTACTGCATAAATTATTCTATGAATTTTAGACAGCACTGTTTTTAATAGGTTTTAATGTTATTTTTATTTAGAAAATAGAGATATTTATTAAGCGTTTTATTGCCTTTATTTTGAATAATTGGATGTAGTGGGAATAAATAACATTGGAATGTAATATTAATATATTGTAAAATATTTGAAATAGTAACTTAATAAACTGACATACATAATAACAACGATTATTAATACTTTGGCTTACATTACATGCAACTGCTTTTTGTACGAGATTTGAACTAACATTTTCTGTTTATCCCTCTATCCTAGCGCCATGATGTCGCACACCAAAATGGTTGCTATTAGTTATTTACGATACAAGTGCGAAATTCGGAACAGGTGGCGAATTTTAAAACACGACCGAAGGAAGTTTTTTAAATCGACACGACTAACGAGTAGTAATAGCTAGCACTAGATGTACTGTAATAGTACATTACGATACAAGTGCGAAAAGTAGGAAATTCGCAACGAGTGCCTACTTTACCGCCCTAGTGCGGTAATTGGCACAATACGTGCATATGTCGAAAATTTAAAGGGCCGTGCCGTATGTACTGTACAAATGTACAATACACGTGCGAAAATGTAATTCGCAACTCGTGTCGATTAAAAACACTCCCTTCGGTCGTGTTTCAATTTATCGCCACTAGTTGCGAATTTCCTACTTGTACTGTAATGTACTAAATGTCTAAAATGTACCGAGATTTGAAAACAATGCGTTTCCCGCCATCTTATCCTCGTAAGTCCTGTGTTTTTCCGACAGCAGTAGTCATATCTGCCGGCTGTACTATACCAAGTACAAACCAAGAGTAGTGCTTCAGACCGAAACAAAAAGATGTCGATATTAGAGATTTTTTGAAGCGAGGTTTTATTTTCAGTATTTTTTATGGTATGTTTTTTATGTATAGCACCTCTTTAAGAAGGAAATTATTGAAAATATTTTGTACTTGTGTGAGTACATTGGGTTTTTACACAGTATAATAAAAAAAGTTAAAGCATTTATTTAAATTTAAAATTAAATCTATATTTTCTCTAAACATCACTAAAGTAAAATTTTTACTTTATTACAACATAACTAATCTTCTTCTTATAAAAAGGTGAATAAAATAACCTCATTTCATTATTTTAATACCACACTACATCCACGGAGGTTGGATTTGGGTGTTCAAAACCTGGACTAGATCTCCAGACCTATCCCTGGTACTTTGCCCACGTCGCGCCCTTGTACACTTGTGCTTCTTCCACGGTTACGCCCAGCTCATTGACCACGAGCACTTTGAAATCGATGACTAGATACACGTCCGCGTACTGCAACTTCTATTTCTCCATCTTCATATTCCGAAAACGAAGAAAAGTCCCTATTTGATTCCTGGTCGGGTACAGATATAAACATATCTTCATTATCCGAGTCCTTGAAGTCATAGTTATTGAAAAGTTGTGATATTTGCTTTTCATCAAACGCTAGAATAAGAAAAAAAATACTTGTAAGTTAGACCGAACGTACTACCGTAAGTACAAATTATTTTGACCAATCACAAACCTCCTTAAATATACAGGTTTCTTTGAAATATTGTTTATTTTACAATATTTATAATTTAAATATACTAATACATTCGTATGACAACAGAAAAAACAAGTGATTACTTGAATATAAACCGATTATCTTACCTCGTGCTGGCCAGCGACCTGACTGTGTGGCCATTTTGCGAAAAAGTGACACTGACACTGACAGTTGACTTTACCTGTCTAACATGGCGTAATTGACCATAGAATATAGAATGAGAATGACCGTGTTAGTGTTGCCGTTGTAAAAAAACTACCCGGTAAATGGGGAATGAAAAATTTGTACTTGAGTAAGTACATTAGGCAGTTACGCCATCTATGTAGTTAAAATGTCAGGTCTGCAGTGCTATCCTTAATTTGTACTTGTACAAGTACGCGGGGACTTACGAGGCTATATGACAGCGATTTAATTCAACTATCTGTGGTCCGGCCTTTGAACTGAAAAGGAAATTCACTGTCACTTTACGTTTGTTGATAAGTGCCGATAACTTTATCAGTTATCAAAGTGAATAACATTACATGTCTAAATAAAGTAATTGTGCTATCAGTGCCAGCATAACTCTAGCTGGATTAAGAAGGTTGTTGTATTTTATCAAATAATTAACCCATAAATACCGAAATGGCCTTATCGAAACCGATCATGAATTTGGTGGCATCATACTTGCAAAACCTGTATTTGAATCCTATTAAAACAAAAGCTATCACAAGGTAAGTACCTAAATAATAGGATGAAAGTAAACATTCCTGCCGCGGAGTACAAAAACGTTACTATCATGACTAGACTACTACTAAGTACTACAAATGATCTATTAGTACTACTACTAAAAGTAGATACTTAGATAGTACATTTTATTTCCATGTCAGCACTAACAAGATAAATTGCGATAATACGCTGTATTTTAAGTTCGGATGGAATTATTGTAATTTTCGTTTTTTTTTTTTAAATACACTGTCAAATTTAGAGGAACAAACGCAAAAAACAAAATTCAGTAATTAATTCTTTTTTTTGCATTCCTCTAAATTTGTATGGATGTTTGCTTAGATTTAATTGCAAATTCATTGCATTTCAGCTGTGTTGTGGGATCAGCAGCTAGCATTGTGTCGCAAGTTGTAGCCGGAGACTGTGTCAGACTTGATCCGGTCTTAGCATTTGGATTATATGGGTAAGATATAGTTAATTAACATACTTTATCAAACTAATTAGATAATCTAACGATGTCAAAATTAAAAACATTTAGGGCCAGAGATGGAGTAAGACAATTTGAATGCCATGAGTATTTTTAGAGCATGGTGCCTCTTATGGTATCATCCATCATATTTCTGAGATTTTAAGTGTCCCAAGCAGTTGCTTAGGGCCACTTGCACCATCCCACTAACCCAAGGTTAAGCGGTTAAAGCGTTAACTCAGTGTCAAATTGTACTGGTAACCATGGTAACTCCAGGGTAAACTCTGCTAACCCAGGGTTAGTGGAATGGTGCAAGTGGCACTTAGTTACTGTATAATCTAGCACTGATTCAGAATGTTTCAGTAATATTCGTTTTTTTTTCTACTATACAAGGTTGCTGTTGTTTTATAGGTATTCTGCTACCAATACAAATGGCAGACCAAATTGTATGTTGTTAATTTGTATATTTTATATCCCCAGGTTATTATTTGGTGGTACAATCCCCCACTACTTCTACAACATAGCAGAGAGACTGTTTCCCGAAGAAGTAGTGGCCTTCCCTCTAGCAAAGAAGCTATTATTTGAAAGGCTGGTATTCGCTCCGTTCATGCAGGCCTTCTCGCTGTACACCTTGGCCAGGTTTGAGGGCAAGAACCACTCAGCTGCCGTTAAACAGCTGTATGCATTATACTCAACGGTATTGGAAGCCAATTGGAAATGGTTGACACTGTTCCAAGTTATCAATTTGGCGTTTGTGCCTCCAATGGTTAGTGAAAACCTTAATTATATATTTTCTAAAAATTTAATTTATTTTGTTTCTATATAAACTGTAAAAAATTAACTTAAATAAATGAGTGAAAGCTTTTGTTTCCGTTAAAATTCTGATCTTTTTAAAGGTAAATATCACTTTTAGGTGACGAGTTATTAATTTCTACCAGATTTATTCTTATTTGCTTGGCTGATTTTTACAAAAAATATATTTTGTTGCTAACAAATTTCTAGGTAAAGTTATTTATATCTTTTAATATATGTGAATTTAAACAGTATGTAATTTATTATAATTGTATACAATATCCTTGACCCCACTGCTGACGACTATCAACAAGTTTTAGTGCAGTATCTGGAAATATTTCAAAAATGTATCTCTTTTTCAGCTGCGAGTACTGTTCATGAATTTAGTCGGTTTCGGCTGGGCAATGTTCCTGGCTACGAAGAGACGCCAACGCCAACAGAAGGAGGAAAGGAAGGAGTAATAAACTAAACTATAGCCGGTCAAACATATTTGTCAGTAGAAAAAGGCGCGAAATTAATTTTTTGGGACGACAACGCTTCGCCTATATTTTTTAAATTTGCCGCTTTTTTTAACTGACGGAAATGGTTTGACAGACTAGTAATGTTACTATATGGTGGGGGCTTTAAAAAATGGCATCAAATGTCTATGCCTTATTACTCTAAAGAAAGTTATAGCTGTTTATGACTTACACATTGTGGGACCAGGTTATTGTTAATAGGTCTAGAAATTCTAGAAAATCAAACGGGCCAACTAAGGTTCTAGTTCACAACTTTTATTTTTATGCTAAGCAATTGGTTTACAAACTTATTAGGTCTTTGGTTGTTAAGAGATAAAACAAATGAATGTTAGATAGTCATTGGTTATTAATAATTACATAAATAGTTGGCAATATCGATATCTCAAAGAAAATAATTATCATACTTTTATCAGAAATTCTATATTTTTTATCATGTTAGAACATAAGTTTGAAAGTTTATGAATGTTATTATGTTTCTACTAGTTTTAAGATAATATATTATCATGTCATGATAAAACTATTAACACTTAGGTACAGGGATTTTTATATTGATGTAAAAAATTACTGAAATATTTATCGTTCATAAGCGGACGGAACTAGTGAGTTTATATTTATAAAGCTTTGTAACTGAAATTACTTCTTTTTAAATTTTATTTTTTTGTTCTTACTATTGACCATTCCATTTGACTAATGTTATTAGTGCTATATATTTTTATTGTTGTTATTGTCATCTAGTAATTATAGTATGGATATACTTATGGAATATGATTTTTGCTGTTATTTCTAGTGATGTGAGGGAACAATTTCGTGCTTAAGAATTAGGTTATCTAAAAAATGTTATAATAATGAAACAAATGGCTAAATGGAATGTATTTATTTGACAACAGCAATTGGATCCATTATATTTTTTATGTATTTGTCTACCCACTTATTTGAGAAATTGTATCAACTTAAATTACGGTGGCTGGCAATACCAACTCTTTATTTATGGTGCATTTATTGAGATTCGTTATGATCAAATACTTATATTTTATTTATTATCGTGTATATTATACAATGTATTTTGTTATAATATGAGTATCATTTCAATATCCGCCCAAATACAAATTATTGCTTTGTTCAACCTTTTTTCACATGATTTCATTTCAAGTCATTAAAAATTCTTGCTATACTTAATTACTACAAATACACAGGAAACCACGTCTGTGGGACGTGGGACCTATAGCTATATTTTAAAATACAACAGCATTTAATTCAGAGCATTATTTAGTAAAAAACAAATTACCGTGAATGACTAGTAAACTTAAACTAGGTTGGGAAATTGTAAATATGTATAATAATGTTTTTTCATTAAATATATTGCACCTTACTAATTAAAATATAAATATTAAAGAGTATTTTTGGTACTGTTAGAGCTTACATCTAAAAATAATTTAAAATAATATTACCAACAATGAGTAAAAGTGTAAAAATAATTAAAAAATAATAACATTAAAAACGTAAAATGATGTATATGACTGGAATGATTACATTTGGACTAGATTCAATAATTAACTAAAAAATAAGGGTCTCATTTTTAAAACTAAAATATAGTTTTTTTTAAATATGCCCATACTTAAATGACTAGAATTCCTCGATGTTCTTGTAACTACAACTGGTAAGCGTGTTTCGTGTCTAAAACTATCGTGAACAAATATTATGATAATGTAGAATACCTAATGAAACACTAATATTCTATTAGCCCATATTCACACCATTTTGGCCCGTAAGGATGATCAAAGTAAATCAACTTTTTATAGGTTTTGATTCTGACATCGATTTAAAACACAAAACTGTATTTTTTTAACTAAACAGTTTTTAGATTCTTTTCCCCAAAATAGAACCTAATTTTACTCGTATAGGTATGGGTAATGCTAGTTACAAGGAGTTATTGATTGTATAAGATGTCTTAAAAAAATCGTGTCCCCTAATTAACAAATAATATGCATCCTACCAGATTCAAGGTAAGATTTTTTTTGATAAATACCTCTTCTGCTATTAATAACTCTCTTAGATATCTCCACTCTGAACTAGGTTTGTTTACAGCTCTGGAGTTTACTCATCTTTTCACAAGATGGCGAAGTTTCTAACACTTAAATAAATTCTGTCTGCATAAAAAAACAAAGTCGGTCTTAGTCTCGTTCTGGCTTAGGCGAGCGCGACCAGCTGCGCTCGCTAGAACTGCTGTAACTGCCGCTGGACTGCGAAGATGGTGTCGGCCTGTGGTACGGGATCGGCCGCTTGCGTGCGCTGTTCGGTTAGTACACGTTAGTAGGATGCAATGGAGTTAGTAAGGTTATGATACTTATGATAATGATCAGTGGATCTACCGGGAAACTCGTAATTTTGCTATCTGCCTTTATCGCTCTTGCATATTCGAAGGATAGAATAGAGGTAGGTAGATAACGAAATTCTGGTTTCGCGGTAGGGCCTTAGTACCCATTCATTTTTAATCTCGTGAGATCGTATGTTACACAGCCTCGTTAAAGAAAACCTGAGCTAGCATGTTTATTATTAGCACAATATTCGTCTCGTAGGCGAATAATTTTTAACTGCAATTTTCATAAAAGTTCATTTATTATTGCACATTGACTAAATGTCGTATAAAGTATAAAACGACATTTCAGCGCCGAATAAATGTATGTAACTAGGATTTCGAAGACGCGAAATTTACTGATGCATTAGCGATCTCTATTCTAGTCGCTAGTCGCTAAAATTATTGGCTTTGTTCATTAATTATCACCAAAAAATGTGCACCGTTACAAATATTATGAAATTCATTTGCTTCTGGTCTAACCTATAACCTAGACGTCTGATATGTTGTGTAACAACCGTTTCAAAACAATCGTCATCAAATTATTATCAGACATGCAGTAAGGAAAATGAAATGTAAAACCATGCGGTAATTTGTGTTGATCTCAAGGAAAATAAACCTTAAGTGGTCGAATTAAGGTCGCTTTTGCATCGTTAATGACATTAAAGATCTTGCTGTATTAAGATTTAAGATATAGTTTCCCTGAGAACGTCAAATGGAAAGTAACGTGAAATACTATTAACAAATGGCTTACCTTTCATTCTGGCCAAATCAAAAGTAGCATAATCATAAAAACACTCAGTGTACGTGATATAAAAAAAGAGTTCTAACAATTTTATGAATACAATAATAGCTCTACCATGCAGCGATAACGAAAAAAAAAAACAACTTAAAATTATACGATAAGTAACTTTAATGAGATAAAACAATTGAAACAAAACACACTCAAAATAAATGTCCGATATAGCACTTCATCTACTGTGGTGGCGGTCGACAGCTTCAGTTCAGTAATAGTTCATAGCTCTTATCTTCTTCTATACTTGAATTTATTTGATGTTAGATCTACAACGGGTGCGCTACGGAGGAAAATAAGACCATTAGTCCATCTATTTGAGTTTAATATGGCACTGTCAGAATATTGGACTAAATCTCTTTACTGGTTTAACATACTTTAAGCACTTACTGAACTAAAACACGTACAAAACGACAAGGACTCGTGTGACTCTCTAGATGGCATTACGCCGACGCTATGTACCGTCGAGTACACAAACATTTTTATAAGCTAATTAATGTTCCGTAAATATTTACTCGACCTTATTGTTAGTATCTTAGAGTCGTGTAAATATATTTTTTAAACGTTGGCGTGTAAAGATGTTTGTGAACTCGACTGTACAAGTGTACACTGTACTGTATGGCTTGATTAAAAAAAAAACTAGTCAGCGCCATCTAGTGGCCAAAATTCTAATTTAAATCGCACGTCCATCAGTTCAGTGATCTTGTAAACCAAACAAGTATGATTTATATAAATTATAATATTAACTTTAAATACTGATCAATTTATGTTAATTTTCTTATTCTAATGTTTAGTAGCACACCCAAGTTAATTATAAAAATCGTTGTCACCCAGTTATAATATAAATTCAACTAAAATAAATATCGCATGTTATACCAAAAAATCTACACAACTGTGGCATAGGTTAACGCATACACAATATATATAAATTATGTCATAATATGTATATGAGTATTTACAATCTGTGTCCATAAGAATTATGTTTACATTATGAAATATTTTCCAAAAACTTGTAAAGTAAGCCTGTCAAATAATTTGTTTATTAAATACTTATTGCACAAAAGATCAACTTAGGCATTATCTACCAGTCAGCTTTAAAGGGGCCCCCTGATTACCAGTCCGCCGGACGATATCGACCTGTCAATTGTTCGGAACTGTCAAAATTTTGTTCTAACTGACAGTCCGATACCGTCCGGCGGACTGTTAATCAGTGGGCCCCTTTAAAACATGCTCGTTTAAATCATAATGTAAACACAAAAACAAATGCGGTATTCACAGCCTGCATTCTAAATAAAAAGTGCCAGAAAATAATTACTGATAATAATAAAAACAACATGTGATTTATCAATGTATTGGAAATATTTCATACGGATAATTACAACACACATAGCTTAGAACTAGACTAATACACTAGCACACTCGACACAGTCACTTCACTAGAACCGCTAGTCGGAGCTACTACCGCTGTCCTCGGAACTCGTGCTAGGCTTTCGTGACTTTTTTCTATAAAAGATGAAACGAAAAATACATATATATGGGAAAACAAAAGTTGCCATAACATAGGAAACGGGAGAAATTAAGAAATTCAGTTCTAAAGTTGGAAAATATGTAAATTTTGTGTTCTAAATGTCGACTAGATGTATTTAAACTGATATAAAGTATTCTTTGATGTAATCCTAGTATTATAAGTAGATTCGTGAGCAATAACAAAGGTCACTCAATATGGAAATGTCTATACGCTGTGACCCTGTTTTCATTGCCCTTCAGTGTAGTTTTGTTTCCCATATTATGGCAAGTGGCGAAATCAAATTGAAAGCCCAAAATAAAAAGAATTAGCATAAGAAAAGCGACACACGAACAATGTTAAACCGAAACGTCAAACAACTACGACCGTACAAATGATGGCATATAAAACTTTCTTTCAATAACCTTCATTCGTACGCTTCTACGCAACCCGAAAAAAAAGTGCTTTAAAAAAAAGTTGTAAATTGATTCATTGCAACGGAACATTTGGTTTACAGATATGAATTATAATCTTTAAAAAAATCTGTCAATGAATCAATTTACTCTGGTTTTACGGAAACCGGACAATTTTGAATAAAACCATTTACTTTTAGCACTACTTGGTCACCTAAAACTTTCCTATTGTTATCGGGCACAAAAGTTAGGCGAAACCCCAAGACAAACACACAGGATGTTATTAGATGACCAGAACTCAAAAACTATCCAGTTTACATGTCCAGTCACAAGCCAGTCCATACTTCAATTTTTCATGACGCCTCGTGAATAGCATCCGCCCGATCGTAAATTTAGAACTCTGTTAATCTATTCGAAAACTATAGTTTGTCAAAGGACTGTCTCATTTCAAACATAGAGATAATCATACCCAAAAGAAAAGGATGAGTAATATAGTTTTTTTTGTTCTTATTAACTGACAAATTGGTTTGACCAACTATAGCTCCGTAGAATTCCGAGCCCTAAAGCTTTGGATTCCTTCGACAACGGTGCCGTCATATTACGGCCGCTATACAGTGTGTGGCCTATAACGCGGGCGAAAAATTAAAACGTAGATTCTACTCCTTAAACTAGACAATTTTTGTTCAGCGACTTTTAAAAATAACTTGTGGTTTGTATTTTAAAACACTTTAAAATTTAATCGAACACGCAATGTATTACGAAATTGATTATGCCTGTACGGTGACAAGACTGACAAGCAATGTCAATTAGACGGAATTTAAAGTGTATTGAAAATATTATTTAGTTTGTTTGAAAAAGGGTCAATTTTGAAACTACATAATTTCATAAAGTTGTTGAACAAAAGTTTTATTGTTTGAGGAGTAGAATCTACGTTTTAATTTTTCGCCCGCGTTATATGCCACACACTGTATAGCGTTGACTGACGTCACTAGAACGTTGTCAATGTAAACAAGATGGCGCGGTTTCCTAGACGGCGTTACGTTACGTTGATTGTCAACGTAACGTAAGATGACGGCCGTCATGACCTTGTCGATAGTTTCGTGAACGTTTTATTAGATAGCGGTGACGCCATTTTGAATAAATGACACGAGATTTGAATAAATGATTCCGTACTACGATTATTTTCCCCTTCTGATGATATTTCATCCTCCAAGTAAATTATAGATGGTCAAGCAAATCTTGTCAGTAGGAAACGGCGCGAAATTCAAATTTTCTATGGGACGTTATCCCATCGCGCCTACATTTTTCAAATTTGCCGCTTTGACCTTGGTGGATGACGGTGTGTTATGACGCCGTGGTACTTTCCACATGTCGCCACCGTAAAGACGGCCGTCTTTTGCTGCCGCTATATGACGGCCGTCATATGACGGCACCGTTTTCGGAGGAATCCAAAGCTTAACGCTCGAACAGACTGGCAGGTGCTGGTGTGACCGGCTACTACACTTGTACACGTCAACCAGGCGGGCTCCCATCACCTGGTGATGCGGCGCCGGTCGAGGAAGCTCGGCGACCCGGCGCGCCGCGGGATGGACGGCGACCGCTCGCGCGCCACGCGGCCCGTCGGTGACCGCGGTGACCGCGGTGACCGCGGTGACCGCGGTGACCGGGGTGACCGCACTGATCGCGGGGCCGATCTACGGTAATCGGCGTACACGCCCGTCATTGTTCTGTATTCGTTGGTATGAGCGAGCATGCATATACGGAAACAAAATTGTACGTGTTAATGCCGTCGGAACTTGGCTAGAGTCTGTCAAATTGTTTTTTTTTATCAGTTTTTTGTTGATTGACAATTGAGTTTGTCCCGATTTGATTTTGGTATAAATTTGACAGGCTCTGTTGGCGTTTACAAATTGTATCATTCATTTTTTCGTAAGCTTGTTTGATGTTTCGTTCGTAAGTTTCGTAAACTATTGAAAAACCTTAGAGCAGGGGTCTCCAAACTTTTTTACCTGAGGGCCATATTGCGCCTCGGACGCTTTGGGTGTCGGCGGGCCGGATTTGGCCCGCGGGCCGGGGTTTGGAGAGCCCTGCCTTAGAGAGGAGAGAATCGAAACGAAAGAAATACGTAATGTGACATCGAACAAACTTTTACAAACATAATTTTGAAGTCACATCAGGAAGTTTACTGTAAGTACTTCAAATGTAAAATAAGCAATGCCATATAACCTAAAGTGTTTGTTCGATCTTATTTCAAAATACAATAAAGTTCCTTCAGTTTAAACACAACTGTATCGAAGTCGAAGTTTATCCTATAAAACCTATATTTCTTATCTTAATATCATTTAATTGCCAGCGAAAGCTGATAGAACAGACCATTCGATATCACCCAGTGTTCTACATCCAAAACATAAGGGATCAAATACATTTCAAAGGTATTTAGGAAGAATCGGAGGAAAACTAGTCTTTAAAACTTGCAGACACAGACGCTTAAGTGCTTATTTAAAATTTTGTAAATGGAACATCAGAGGCATATCACTACATAGTATAAAACAAAGTCGCTTCCCGCTGTCTGTCTGTCCCTATGTATGCTTAGATCTTTAAAACTACGCAACGGATTTTTATGCGTTTTTTTTTAATAGAGTGATTCAAGAGGAAGGTTTATGTATAATTTGTTAACCCGTGTGAAGCCGGGGCGGGTTGCTAGTGAATTAAATAAGTTAGTAGACATAGAACAGCAGGTGATATTGTATGGTCGTGGCTAAAGTGTCATTCAATAGAACTTGCTAACTATGTAAACAAAAGTTACTAGTAATTTGACATTCAGTGTCAATTTTAGTATGGCGGTTTGTTTACATAGTTAGCAAGTTCTATTGAATGACACTTTAGTGTGGGGTTTACCTTGAGGAGCGAGTCGACGTGGAGCGGGAGCGAGACGAACTCCGGCTGCTGTACGAGCTAGAGCGAGATGAACGGGAACCCCTGTAGGGGAAACGAATAGGTTAGAATCAGGGATGTTGCGGATGCAGATTCTTTGACATCCGCGGATGCGGATGCGGATATTTAAAGGCTAACATCCGCGGATGCGGATGCGGATGTCAAGATTAGGTACTTAGAAAACGTCAAATATTACATTTTTAGTATTTTTTTATTAAAAAAAAAACGAAACGTTTAGTATTTGAGCAAGAATATAGGTGCGTTATATTTAATAAACAGTAACTTGGCCGACTTTTCTGGATCTAGATGATTTCGTTATAGGTAATGACGAAATTACCTAGCACTTACGCCGCCGCTAAGACGTTCCTGTACCGACTTGTTTGACATCCGCATCCGCATAAGCTCCGCATCGATTTTATGCGGATGCGGATGTTGAAAATAATGCGGAAGTTCCGCGGTTGCGGATGCGGATGCGGATGTTCGCAACATCCCTGGTTAGAATATTTACTGTCGGGAGACGGGAAATTATCGGCTGTTATGGTATTATACTCGTACTCCTTGGCCTTGTACAGTCGCCATCAGATATATCGGAGCGGTCAAGGTGTTCACAATATCTGAACACGCACTCTAACGCCTTGACAATAGAGGCGTGTTCAGATATTTGTGAGCGCCTTAGCCGCTCCGATATATCTGATGGCGAGTGTACCTAGAGTGAATGAGCCGACGACTTTATATCTGGCAAACTAGTGATTTATCTACATTCAACTTCAGAATTGAGACATAAATAGTAAATTATAGTCGAGGCTCGGAAGTAGCTACTTGCTGGCTGAGGATTCGTTTTAAACGGACGACCTTGGGAGTCCGTTTAAGTCCCGTTGTACAATTTAATAATGTGTAAAAATCGTGAAAGTTTAAATCAGTCTTATTTACATTGTTGGTTAAATAGGTTTTTTCACAAAAGTAGAATTAAAAAAAAATCGTAGCCATTATACCCATAAGCCTACAAGAGGTTGTCGTCTCAATATAAGAAATATTTACATACCTTGACGATGAGTAGGACCTGGATCTGGACCGCGAAGACCTCGAACGCGACCGCGACCTCGACCGTGAACGCGACGACTTGTTCCTCGAACGCGACTTGTCACGCGACCGCGATTTCGACCTCGACTTCCCGCGCGACCTGGACTTGGATCTCGACTTGTCGCGCGACCGGGACTTGCGCGATCTAGATTTAGACCTCGACTTGCCGCGCGACCTCGATCGTGACGACCGCCAACCGGATGATTTTGACCAACTCCTACGAGAACCACTTCGCTTTCGAACTTCTTTCCTACGTTCGTCCGGAGAACTCTCTATATTCAAAGGACTTTTTTCCTTTTTAGGTTCAGGCTCCTTTACTTCCTTTACAATCTCTTTGGGTTTTTCCGGAGACTTCTGTTCAGGAGTGGGAGTACGTTTGGTTTCGAGCGGTGGCTCCGAGCGGGATGTGGTCGCTTCTTCGTCGCGTCGCCTTTCCATGGAAGCTTTGGCTTTCTGAGCTAATCGCAGTTTCAGGTCGTGGAATTCTTGTAAGTCTAGTTCGTTTTGTCTCGCTCGTTCGTCGGGCGGCAACGTGTCGCCGTCGCCGCCATCGCCGCTTTCGCTTGAAGAACTTCTCAAGCAAACGGCCGTGGGTTTCACGTTCGAGGTTTTCTTCTTGTCCGGGACCCTGATGTATTTGCGTTTGTCTTTCTCCGGTAACTGGTCTATAATGTCGCGGTAGCGTTCGGGGCTTCGTCTCGCCGGCGAGTAGCTGAGGCTGGACGTGCTGCGGCTGCGATTTCGCGATCTAGATTTGCGTTCTCGCCGCTCGCGTTCTCGGGAGCGCTCATGGTTCTCCTTCTCTTTGTCTCTGTTTACAGTCTTGGGGGGAGATTTTCGTTCGAGGGACTTTCTGAACTCTCTGCGTCTATCTCTGACGGGGGAGCGGGATGGCTGCCGTCGGCGGCGGTCCGGGGTCGGTGACCTCCGGCGTGAGTTAGGGGTCGGTGACCTCCGGCGCGAACTCGGCGAGGGTGACCTCGACCGACTGCGCTCGCGCTTGTTTTCCCCAGGTTTCACTACGCTCTTGTACTTGTCCGCTTTCTTAGGGGACGGCGACCGTTTCCTCCTGTAGTCTGTGCTGGGGCTCCGCCGACGCTCCCTTTGTGGTGACGGGCTTCTGTCTTTGTAATATCTTGATTTATCTTTAGCTTTGTTAGACTTTTTCTGTTCGTCCTCGGATTCTGAAGACGAGGCGCGCCTCTCCGGCCTCGAGTTTTTGTATGATTTTGCGGGTTCCTTCCTATCTTTGTTCCGGTTTTTAGGTGAGCGGTCTCGCTCCGGCGATGGTGACCGTTTACATTGAGAGGGCGATCTCTTTCTGCGTTGATTTTTGTCTTCGTAGCTCTCTCGGATTCTCCGCGGCTCTTCGTAACTCTCTCTATTTCTGCGCGGTTCTTCGTGATTCTTCTTTCTCGGCTCTTCTAAACGCTCATGATTATTCCTTCTTTTCTCATTTCTATCATCCTTTCTCCCATGTGACTCCTCGCGTTCCTCTCTTCTACTCTTTCTATAATCAGGCGACTCGCTCCGCTGCCGTCTGTCTTTGACGTCTGGGCTTTCTCTGCGTCTGTTGGGTGCTTTTTCCTTTCTGTAATGGTCGTCTTTTCTGTCAGGGGAGTCGCTTTTCCGTCTGCGTTTCTCGGTCGATGAGCCGCTGTGGTCGCGACGTTTCTTTGGTTTGTCTAATCGTTCTTGGGACTCGTTGGAGGATGAGCGGTCTCTGCGGTTGCGCTTGGGTGCCCGTTTCTCTGAGGTCTCTCTTGACCGTTCTCTGCGATTGTCTATTTTAGTGACATAAGACTTATGTCTGTATTGTGGCGAGGCCTGACGCTCCGGGCTTCCGTCTCTCCTTCTAGATTCACTTCTACTCTTCTGCGGTTCGTCTCTTTTCTCATATTTCCTGTTTCTATCCTCGCGATCTCTGTTTCTGTGATTGTCATTTTCTCTGTCGTTTGTCTCTTCCCACTTCTTTTCTTTAGAAGCCTTCTTGTTTTTCACTGGCGAGCTGCAATGCAATTTACGTCATTATTGTTTGCTGTTTACAAATTACAAATTGTGAAAAGATGTGTACTGTGTACCCAGGTGTACAATATTGACCACGTTGGATCAATACATAGTATACATACTAAGAACTTCCAATATTTTTCCGATTGTTTATTTCGTCTTGACTATTAATCATTGTGTATGTGAACAAGTGGACGTTCAAACAAATGATTTAGTACCTAAAGGAAATATACTTTTGATTTATTGTAGTCTGTGACCTCATATGTGAAATGAAAACATTCAGCTATGAAGGAGGGGTTCATTTATCAGAAATAAGTTTTAATTTTAGAGTTTTCATTTACCTTTCTCTGGTAGAGGGCTGGCTGCTGCCGCGACGTCTTGAGCTCGACTTTTTCTGTTCAAATCCAACAACAAATGGTGAATAATCAACGCAATAGAAGACTGTCATCCAACACCGGTGCCAATGCAAGAAGTCTATAGTGGTAGGTACGTTATGGCAAATCAAATCTTTCGCACATACCAGATCTTCGAAGATTCTTCAATGATAAAGCGAATCACAAAATCGTCTAATGAACAGTTTTCAGAATTAAAATAATATACCACTGTTACACATGCACTCTAAATAACCATTTATAAAATTAATAGACGAAAAATAATAATTAATACTAAAATAAATGTAAGCTATCATGTAAGCAAGTATAAATGAAATGTATAAAGTGTTTTGTAGAATGTTTAGTTATTATTTATCCATAACATTCTCATGAAACAATAAATAAAATAAAATATATATAAATGGTATTTGTAAATGGTTCGATTCTTGGCACCAGTGCGAGTGAGATAGATATAATATTAGTAACACAATTACAATGTCAACATTTAGTATTAATGTAGGTAATTAAAATACATAAATACATAGACACAAAATCAAATGGTAATTAACACGTCGGTAACGTACCTTATTTAACAAACGGTGGTGGTATTGTATACCATTTAAACATGTGGAGCATCCTTAATTAGTTTTGGGTAAATGAGAAGGGGAGAATGTTATGGATTAGTTACATTTTCACATTCAATCATAGGGCAGGGCGGGTCGGTACGGAAACGTGTCGGGTCCGGGTCGGCCCGTCGGGCGGTGGCAAGGTCGCCATGTGAAGGCTGGACGTACGGAGCGGACACGTTTCCGTGACGCGCCGACAATATATAACCACCATCTGTTTAAAGGACTACTAACACCATGCAAGTAACTGTGCACTCTAGGACCCGCAAGCACCCGCTCGAGCGTTAATCACAGATGTTAACTCGAATGCGTTACCGATTGGCACGGAATACGTACTTTAGTATTCACCTAACATAGTGTTTACTGAGTGTTATTGTTTTGTGATATACTTACAGTATACGTTATTTCTTCAGATAAAGATGGCTATCCTATGAAATGATGCACAGTTAAACAGATAATTTTTACTGTCTATTTCTTGTATTTACAGAAAAATAAACTAAAATAAAATGAAGTATGTAGGAAGACAAAACCACATTCACAAAATTCCCCCGTAACATATAGAGATTGAAGTGTGGGCGGGCACCATAGCTAAGACATGAAGCTTGGGGGATAGATCGCAACTGAATTTCGTGATAGCTACGATTTGTTCTGTAACTATTGCAAAAGTAACAAGAAACAGGGCGGTGTAAGGAGATATTTAAGAAAAATAAAATGTGACGCCCAAATTCATATGCAGAGGATGGTGCGAAGTATTTTATAGTAGATCCCTTCTAGCCAATGTTTGAAATACAATAGGGGAAAGGAGACATCAGCTATTCGGGGTCCTGAAGCTAGGGGATAAGGTGTGTGTGGGGCCCAGTGAGTCTAAACGGGACACGTGTGAAAATAATCTTAAAAGTTCAAACATTTCCCAAGTCCCAAAGTAATATGAATTTTAACCAACATTGTTAGAACACTTTATGTTCGAAGATTATGTTTTACATCGTATAATTTATACTATTTATAGTGTGTTTTTGAATCAATTAATAAATAAAATAAGCTAATTAAAAAATTCCACAATTCCACTTAACAAATCGAATAATTTTATCAGTAAGTTACTAAAACAGCCTTTCCAAAGACAATCTAAACTCAAATTCACTAAAAACAGTTTACGTTTTAAATTCACAATACTCAAATTGAACTTTTCGAACCGTGCTTAATTGCAATTTGTTAAAATCTATAATTACATGTAAATAAAAAAAGAATCATGAAACAATTTATTTTTCATTTTAATCTTTCGTTTATACAAATCGCCTTAACCTCGTCCTTCAACTCCCACTCCCCACAGCGTTGCCCAATAGTGTAACAAAACATAATCTTCGATGGTGGCGGGCTGGCATATCAAGTAACAATTACCTTCTTTTTCCTGCGTTTGTCGTCGTCGGTGCTGTCTCGCGACTCGCTGGTGTCGCTGTCGCTAGAACTGTCCGTGTCGGGGGATTTGGAGCGCTTCTTCTTTTTCTTGCCGTCTTGTCTGGGGGGGGGATACAAGTGGTGGGAGTTAACAGGGTGAAAGGCTGAAGTAGGCGTTTGTTTAAGGGCATAGACTAGGAATCCTCTAGACGGAGTTTAGAGCAATTATTTCATGAAACCGATGCTGCCAAAAATACAGGGGTGTGGGGGGACGAGGTGAGAGAATTCCGTGCCGTGATTGGTCGGTTCAAAGACACGGACCAATCACGGCACGGGATTGACTCGAAGATGGAGTAAAACTACCGTATAAGTGGCAGAGGGGGTAGCGTTACTATGCTCAGTCTAGAGGATGTCTTGTCTGTGGTTTAAGGGTATTCTCATTACTTGTTACTTGTACAAACAGCATCGATCAGTTAGTACATCGATGGACCTTATTACAAAAGGCATAAGGTCCACCGATGTACAGTTAACAGTGTGGGCGATGGTATAAGTAGTATATTTTAAATTTGCTGATTTGTAAGAAGAACCCTGTATTTTTGGAATTTTAATGAAAAAACCCATAGATAAGAGATTGACTGCTAGAAGTGGGGGCTATAATATATTTATATCACCACATATATTTAGGTTTCACCTCAGTGTTGTGAATAACGCTTATTTTTAGGCTTAAAGACTCGTAAGTCTTGAAGACTCGACTATATTTGAGAATTGTATTTATTTATTTTAAGCGTATGGACGTAAGGAATCGTCTTTGCCGCCTTGAGGCGTTAAGCCTCGAGAGTCTTAAGGGTTCGAGTATTAAAGCCTCGAAATGAGCGTTATTCACAACACTATTTCACCTACGTCGTTTATTATTTTGAGTTTTGACATGTTTATAATTTTATGCTCAGAGATTAACGACATAAATGCCATCTCAGACTTATGACCATAATCAAACCTCAATATTCAACTCTTTACCCAATGAAACTGTTGTGCTATAATTCTTTGAGAGTAAACATTGTGTGAATAGAAACAGCGTGAAATAAAGTTCATTTCAATCTAGGAGCATATTGAAGAACCACTTTAAGGATACAGAAGTACTTTGAGGATAGTTGACCAAGGGCTCATTTAGACGGTGCGAGAACTCGCATGCGAGTTTCATTACATAGCGTTATTTGATCGGTCGGCTGAATTGTTGTAACCTCAATGGTCCGCAATGTAACTAAAATCGCATGCGAGTTCGCGCGCCGTCTAAATGAGCCCTAATTCTGCTACTAAATTACCTTAGTGTTATTGCGATACTCCGAAAAATGCATCTTATTTCAAAACAGAGGCTAGGTTAATTTATACCTTTTGGCTTCAAAATAAACATAGGAAATAAATAAATGTTATTATTTAAAATCAATAAATGTAATTTCCAGTTATCAGTTATCACAAAAAATAAACAAGTACAAACTAAAATTTAGGTACATGTTTTTTTACAGTAGACAAAACATGGACGACGGACAGATAAATACTCTTTGTTTGTACTTGATGTAAAGATTTTAGCTCGAAAAACATGAAAATATTAAAATAATATTTATCACATTTACCATACCTACGTATGAAATCCCATAACATTTTTCTCTCGCTGAAATTAGCAAAATATATCGGCTAAGTACATTATAAAACGGGGATAGTATTTTATATCCATTAATGAAATACTCTAAATAATATACTTGCCTCTTCGATAGCGGCAACATGACCTGTCTGGTTGAAAAATTTCCTATTATTATAATTATAAACATGCAATACAACAAACAGTAAAAGATAACTGACAAATAAACTTACTTTTCTTTTTTGTTTTTCTTCGACTTTTTCTTCTTTATTTTCTTTGTTTCAGGCGATGTGCTGAAAACACAAAAGCGTCAGTAAACAATTGAGTGGATAAAGAATGTAACTGTCAACTACTATTGTTGTGGTATGATGTGGCAGTTCTATTGAATTTGCCTGTCACTTGCCAAGGAAAGTTGATTAGAGTTAGACCAAGAAAAGTCTGCAGCGATTTTGATAGCCCACGCAGTGCAAGTGTTATTTACACGTCATAAATTCATAGAAGTTTGACGTTTAAAATAACACTTGCACTGCGTCGGCTATCAAAATCGCTGCAAACTTTTCTCGGTCTGACTCTAATTACTTATATTTTATCAAGTCATGTCACATGACATGTGCTGTTACAATAAAGTTTATTGATAATTCTGCCATATAGTATTTATACATTTTTACATAGACGTAAAGAAATGAGACAAAAGCTGTTGCTGCTTTGTTATATGGTGCGCTATGGCTATTCTTTAAACCAGAGTTCAACAAAATGCATAATGTCGAAGTAACAATTTCGTCACTTGATGGAAGTGTTCAGTACAATACATAAATATAGGAGCGTGCACGAACCGTATGGGAAAGCACAGGAGGTCTGAAGTGTAAATGTCAAGTTAAGGGCGTACGCTAGCTGGTGCACGCAGGGGCCATTACAGGTAAAATACGTCGCACGTCGCACGCGCGCCAGTTAGCGTTGCTCATATTTTTAGGGTTCCGTAGCCAAATGGCAAAAAACGGAACCCTTATAGATTCGTCATGTCACTCATGTCTGTCTGTCTGTCTGTCCGTCTGTCTGTCCGTCCGTATGTCACAGCCACTTTTCTCCGAAACTATAAGAACTATACTGTTGAAACTTGGTAAGTAGATGTATTCTGTGAACCGCATTAAGATTTTCACACAAAAATAGAAAAAAAAACAATAAATTTTTGGGGTTCCCCATACTTCGAACTGAAACTCAAAAAATGTTTTTTCATCAAACCCATACGTGTGGGGTATCTATGGATAGGTCTTCAAAAATGATATTGAGGTTTCTAATATCATTTTTTTCTTAACTGAATAGTTTGCGCGAGAGACACTTCCAAAGTGGTAAAATGTGTGTCCCCCCCCCTGTAACTTCTAAAATAAGAGAATGATAAAACTAAAAAAAATATATGATGTACATTACCATGTAAACTTCCACCGAAAATTGGTTTGAACGAGATCTAGTAAGTAGTTTTTTTTTATCCGTCATAAATCGCCTAAATACGGAACCCTTCATGGGCGAGTCCGACTCGCACTTGGCCGCTTTTTCTTTAACCCGCTCACTCGCTCCGTTCAATCGCGCCAGCTAGCGGACGCCCTTCCACCACGAAATGGCCGTCCCGTCAACGTGTCATTCCCTATTATGTTGAATGCAGCATTACCTTCTTTTCTTTTTCTTCTTGGGCGGCTGCGGGCGCTCCTCGCGCTCGTGGCTGGGCGTGCGCACGAGCGGGTACCTCGCCGCGTGCTCGCGCGCGCGCCGCTCCGGGTCCAGGCTGGAGCCCTCCACGAAGCGCGGCGAGATGCCGAACGCGTCGCGCAGCCGCGCGTTCTTCGCCTGCTGCGCCTCCGCCACCGCGTGCGTTTCGCGCACGCTGAGGACAAGCGAGCTAGTCAGGATGGCTGAGGCGAACAGCTGATCGCTTTGCAATTAGGTATTACTAGATGTGTCAGTAGCTCCCAGAAACTAGAATGACAGGTCAAAGCGCCATAAGTGAACAGCTATTTAGAAAATCATTGCTTACCTACCTATATACCATGACCTATTTAGTATTACTCAACACTTTTCACATGTCATTTTTTGAGTCCTATAATCAAGTAAATGATATAATCAAGTAAATAAGATAATGATGCCAAACGTGTTACGTGTATGCACAATTGAAGAGAACCTACAATTGACGCATGTTTTGTTATCTATATTATTCTATATGGAAGTGTTCCTAATAAAGCTTCAAAGAAGACTAACGAATATTTACCTGAGCAGCACCTAAGTGCGCTAGAAATGGGGAAACATTAAAATAATTTAACATACTTAGTCCATACTGATAAGTTTGTAATAAAACGAAGCATATCACAATACCAAGCGTTGGCTACAAACGAGTATGAAATCGTTTAATTTCCAATCAAGTCGATAGCGCGCTTTCAATTAACGATTAGCTGACGCCTACAACCTACATGCTAGTGATCGATAAAATGCACACCTTATGACGGACCGCATGGACTTCCTCTCCTCGTCATTGGAGAGACAGACCTGCAAATTATCGTTATAATTGCGTTCGGCCGCGGCACAGCCGCAGCGGCAACAGCAGGTGCCACGCAGGCCCGCGAGCAGAGTGCGGAGCGCCGGCTCGAGCACATCGGCCGCGTGCGAAGGCCCCTGAGTCTCCGGCGGCGGTGGTAGGGGCTCCGGTAAAGGTTCGTGCG